>NW_027254923.1:0-135784 GCF_044704955.1 Pristiophorus japonicus | reverse complement strand
GACAGCACAAATCATTACAAATGGGTATGATTTTGTGGCCATTACAGAAACGTGGTTGCAGGGTGGCCAAGACTGGGAATTAAACATTCGGAAAGATAGACAAGAAGGGAAAGGAGGTGGGGTAGCTCTGTTAATAAAGTATGATATCAGGGCAGTTGTGAGAGACGATATTGGCTCTAATGAACAAAATGTTGAATCATTGTGGGTGGAGATTAGAGATAGTAAGGGGAAAAAGTCACTGGTGGGCGTAGTTTATAGGCCCCCAAATAATAACTTCACGGTGGGGCGGGCAATAATCAAGGGAATAATGGAGGCATGTGAAAAAGGAACGGCAGTAATCATGGGGGATTTTAACCTACATATCGATTGGTCAAGTCAAATCGCACGGGGTAGTCTGGAGGAGGAATTCATAGAATGCATACGGGATTGTTTCTTAGAACAGTATGTTACAAAACCTACAAGGGAGCAAGCTATCTTAGATCTGGTCCTGTGTAATGAGACAGGAATAATAAACGATCTCCTAGTAAAAGATCCTCTCGGAATGAGTGATCACAGTATGGTTGAATTTGTAATACAGATTGGGGGTGAGGAAGTAGTGTCTCAAACGAGTGTACTATGCTTAAACAAAGGGGACTACAGTGGGATGAGGGCAGAGTTGGCTAAAGTAGACTGGAAACAAGGACTAAACGGTGGCACAATTGAGGAACAGTGGAGGACTTTTAAGGAGCTCTTTCATAGTGCTCAACAAAAATATATTCCAGTGAAAAAGAAGGGCGGTAAGAGAAGAGATAACCAGCCGTGGATAACCAAGGAAATAAAGGAGAGTATCAAATTAAAAACCAATGCGCATAAGCTGGCCAAGGTTAGTGGGAAAATAGAAGATTGGAAAAATTTTAAACAACAGCAAAGAATGACTGAGAAAGCAATAAAGAAAGCAAAGATAGATTACGAAAGTAAACTTGCGCAAAATATAAAAACAGATAGTAAAAGCTTTTACCGATATATAAAACGGAAAAGAGTGACTAAAGTAAATGTTGGTCCCTTAGAAGATGAGAAGGGGGATTTAATAATGGGAACTGTGGAAATGGCTGAGACCTTAAACAATTATTTTGCTTCGGTCTTCACAGTGGAAGACACAAAAACCATGCCAAAAATTGCTGGTCACAGGAATGTGGGAAGGGAGGACCTTGAGACAATCACTGTCACTAGGGGGGTAGTGCTGGACAGGCTAATGGGACTCAAGGTAGACAAGTCCCCTGGTCCTGAAGAAATGCATCCCAGGGTATTAAAAGAGATGGCGGAAGTTATAGCAGATGCATTCGTTATAATCTACCAAAATTCTCTGGACTCTGGGGCGGTACCAGCGGATTGGAAAGCAGCTAATGTAACGCCTCTGTTTAAAAAAGGGGGCAGACAAAAGGCAGGTAACTATAGGCCGGTTAGTTTAACATCTGTAGTGGGGAAAATGCTTGAAACTATCATTAAGGAAGAAATAGCGGGACATCTAGATAGGAATAGTGCAATCAAGCAGACGCAACATGGATTCATGAAGGGGAAATCATGTTTAACTAATTTACTGGAATTCTTTGAGGATATAACGAGCATGGTGGATAGAGGTGTACCGATGGATGTGGTGTATTTAGATTTCCAAAAGGCATTCGATAAGGTGCCACACAAAAGGTTACTGCAGAAGATAAAGGTACGCGGAGTCAGAGGAAATGTATTTGCATGGATAGAGAATTGGCTGGCTAACAGAAAGCAGAGAGTCGGGATAAATGGGTCCTTTTCGGGTTGGAAATCGGTGGTTAGTGGTGTGCCACAGGGATCGGTGCTGGGACCACAACTGTTTACAATATACATAGATGACCTGGAAGAGGGGACAGAGTGTAGTGTAACAAAATTTGCAGATGACACAAAGATTAGTGGGAAAGCGGGTTGTGTAGCGGACACAGAGAGGCTGCAAAGAGATTTAGATAGGTTAAGCGAATGGGCTATGGTTTGGCAGATGGAATACAATGTCGGAAAGTGTGAGGTCATCCACCTTGGGGGGGGAAAAAAACAGTAAAAGGGAATATTATTTGAATGGGGAGAAATTACAACATGCTGCGGTGCAGAGGGACCTGGGGGTCCTTGTGCATGAATCCCAAAAAGTTAGTTTGCAGGTGCAGCAGGTAATCAGGAAGGCGAATGGAATGTTGGCTTTCATTGCGAGAGGGATGGAGTACAAAAGCAGGGAGGTCCTGCTGCAACTGTATAGGGTATTGGTGAGGCTGCACCTGGAGTACTGCGTGCAGTTTTGGTCACCTTACTTAAAGAAGGATATACTAGCTTTGGACGATTCACTAGGCTGATTCCGGAGATGAGGGGTTACCTTATGATGATAGATTGAGTAGACTGGGTCTTTACTCGTTGGAGTTCAGAAGGATGAGGGGTGATCTTATAGAAACATTTAAAATAATGAAAGGGATAGACAAGATAGAGGCAGAGAGGTTGTTTCCACTGGTCGGGGAGACTAGAACTAGGGTGCACAGCCTCAAAATACGGGGGAGCCAATTTAAAACCGAGTTGAGAAGGAATTTCTTCTCCCAGAGGGTTGTGAATCTTTGGAATTCTCCGCCCAAGGAAGCAGTTGAGGCTAGCTCATTGAATGTATTCAAATCACAGATAGATAGATTTTTCACCAATAAGGGAATTAAGGGTTACGGGGAGCGGGCGGGTAAGTGGAGCTGAGTCCACGGCCAGATCAGCCATGATCTTGTTGAATGGCGGAGCAGGCTCGAGGGGCTAGATGGCCTACTCCTGTTCCTAATTCTTATGTTCTTTTGTTCTTATGAGAGGCACCACTAAGTTTGTGGTCCTGACCCTCCAGACCATGGGCGAGGATCCATGTCGACTATGCGGGCCCGTTTCTCGGTAAAATGTTCCTGGTGGTGGTGGATGTTTTTTCAAAATGGATTGAAATAATGTCGGGAAGCACCGCCACCGCCACCATTGAAAGCCTGAGGGTCATGTTTGCCACCCACGGCCTGCCTGACATACTGGTCAGTGACTACGGGCCATGTTTCACCAGTGCCGAATTTAAAGAATTCATTACCCGCAATGGGATCAAACATGTCACCTCGGCCCCGTTTAAACCAGCCTCCAATGGGCAGGCAGAGCGGGCAGTACAAACAATCAAACAGAGCCTTAAATGAGTCACAGAAGGCTCACTTCAAACCCGCCGGTCCCGAGTACTGCTCAGCTACCGCACGAGACCCCACTCGCTCACAGGGGTGCCCCCGGCTGAGCTACTCATGAAAAGGACACTTAAAACCAGACTCTCGCTGGTTCACCCCAACCTGCATGATCAGGTAGAGAGCAGGCGGCAGCAACAAAATGTAAACGATGGTCGCGCCACTGTGTCACGGGAAATTGATCTGAATGACCCTGTGTATGTGTTAAACTATGGACATGGTCCCAAGTGGATCGCGGGCACAGTGATAGCTATGGAAGGGAGTAGGGTGTTTGTAGTCAAACTAGACAATGGACAAATTTGCAGAAAGCACCTGGACCAAACGAGGCTGCAGTTCATAGACTGCCCTGAACAACCCACAGCAGATATCACCTTTTTCGAGCCCACAACACACACCCAAAGGACCAACGACACCACCCCGGACCAGGAAATTGAACCCATCACGCCCAACAGCCCAGCAAGGCCAGGCTCACCCAGCAGCCCTGCAGGGCCAACAACACACCAGCCCAGCGAGGGCACAGCCAACACACCAGAACAGACATTTGTACCGAGGCGGTCCACCAGGGAAAGAAAGGCTCCTGACCACCTCACCTTGTAAATAGTTTTCACTTTGACTTTGGGGGGCGGGGGGAGTAATGTTGTGTATCTGTAAAGCATGCACTCCCATGTTTCGCCACCAGGGAGCTCATCCCCTGAAGTCCCAAGGGATCCCAGCATCCCTTGGGAGCACTATATATAAGACGGCCCCTAAGGCCTGTTCCTCACTCTGAGGTGTCTTATTAAAGACTGAGGTCGTTGTTACTTTAACCTCCTTGTGTGCAGGCTCATCTGTGTTAGGAACACAATACCACCTGAAAGCCTATCTCTTTGACCACATCTACAGTCACCTTCACACCGCTTGGTGAATATTCATTCCCTGCTGTATAAAATGCTTTGGGATGTTTTGCGATGTTACAAGTGCAAGTTGATGTATTCACACCATTGCCGATATTATGAGAGAATGCATGTGATAAAAATACATAATGAACACAGCGAAATGAATAATGCACTGTGTATGAAATGCGAGGATCTAGGAATGGGTGGGATGAAAAATAAGAAATAGTGGGACTATCCAAGTTAAACTAGAGTTTTGGGGGTGCACTACCTCTTTTAGTGAAAAGCAGGAGAAATTCTGCATTTTTCCATAATTAACAACTCACTAACAAAAGCCCATTTTAAAATCACACCCGTTAAAACTGCACATTCCTATGATTTTGTCAGTGAAATTATGTGAAAAACAGGCATTCTCCCCTTTTTTGTTAAAAGATTAACTTCAAGCTCCTGATTACTTCCCTGAAAGTGCAGCACACACCATGCAATGATATAATAAATACAATAAAAGGCTTCCAGAAAATTGTGTGCAATTCACAGCTTAATGTTTATCTTTGATCCTTCAAATAAAAAGCAAGTGACTTGGTCAGCATATGGTTTATATCGAGAGAGTGGAGCTGGTATCACTGTGCAATAACCAGTACAGTATAACCAGCTGGATTTTATTTTGAAATATCCAGCGATGTCCTGTTCTGGGAGCAAAACGCATATAAGGACATTTTAGCTTTTGTAATATAATTGTAAAGACTTAAAAAATCGGAAGGAAAATAACAAAGAACGCAATAAAATAGGCCTGATAATGGATCCAATGACTGGTGACAAATTAACCCAAGCCATTTAAAAGAGTGCAATTTAATAATATTTTGCCTGTCACTAAACTCAGTTAATGCCACAATGCACCCAATTGATGCTAATTATTGATACAAAAACTAATTGTTAGAAGGGGCAGCCCGCTTGTTAGAAAAAGCAAAGAGTGTAAATGCCACACTGTAAAGAAGGTGGTAATAATACACAGACAGGTCTTCATCATTTGTGTCACACAAGGTTAGACATTTGAACTTCTAAGATTAATGCAGCAGCACATTGGCCTCAGTAATTTTAAGATTACAATAATCACAAAGTACAGACCCACTTACTATAATAGAATGGGACATTGGAGCAACCTTGTTCCAACTGAAGTAGAGTGATGGGAGTTTTAAGAGGGAGGGGGTGATCGCTTTTGCTTCCAACATGTGCAATTATTCCTCCTCTGGCACTCCAGGACAAATACCATCATGTGAAAGCTGCTAAATGGAACAGAGCCTTATTGTCCCCACACGGACAACTGCTTTAGTATTAAACTGTGATTTTTCACTACTTGTTACACCATTCATCTGCTTCCCTGGTAGTGCATCACAAGCATTTAAACCCTCAAATTGATTACTTCTGTGTAAACGACATCATTCCTCAGCTGTAATTTATCATTATCTCTACACCATTATTTAGCTACTCTTGTTTTGCTTGTTCTTCTCCCCCACACAGCTAAGAGATGTCAACGCTGAAGAATGAAATACAATTTCACCCCCATTCATTGTCAGGTACAGCACAACCAGATCCAAAATTAAGCTCCCTAATTATGTCATTGATAAATATCGGAGGAATAATACAGAAGAAAACTGAGAAATATAACACAGGAGGGAAGTTTAAAAAAATAATTAGGAGTACAAGGAAGAATTTTGAATACAAGATTGGTGGTCAATGCAAAAGCAAATAGTGCAAGTTTATATAAGCACAAAAGAAGTAAAGGGATAGCTAAAGATGAGATGAAAAGGACCATCTTGTACTTGGAAGAACCACTACTGGAAATAAATGCTCCAAAGGAAACAGTTAAAAATGTTAATGGCCTGGAAGTATAAAAAGTCACTAGACCTAAATGATATCTATCCCAGAAGAATGTTGGAGAGGAGTTAGTTAAGACACTAAGCATAGTTTTCCAAAATCTTTGAAACCGGCATTACTTTTTTAGGCTTTACTGGGTATATTTCTCGTGCTCAGTACTATGGACCATTAGTATAGGGGAGTCCTCGCTTCCTGTGAACCAAACCTATGGGCACAGTATCTGGTACTGCAGTGTAGCCCAGGGATTGAACAGAAATCTTTGTTATTGCACTTAGCTTACTGCACATGAAACAATTCCTCTCATGATTTCCTAGACATTGGATAGCAGAAGAATAACACTCCATCAGACCAAGGCTTAGACTATAAACCAAGGAAGGGGTTAATTAAAAGTAATAGATAAACAGTTACAAGAGACAGTTCAGCAGGTTCCATTAATTTTACAAAACTTTTAACTCACACTACCACTTCAGTTAGAAAAATAACAAAAGAAACAACACTGCAACAACTCTACTGATAATACTGAACCTGGACTAGAGTCGTAAGTCTTCTACATGTGTACTAGCATTGGCCTGCAGAGCTCCACAAGACCAGTTGCACATGAGCAGTTGTAGAGTGATACAAATAAAACTGTTGAGCAGGAACACCCTTTCCTGCCCCACCACAGCCCCAGTACTGGACAGTGCACCAGTGCAGCCTTCGGTCGCCTGAGCAAGAGAGTGTTTGAAGACCAGGACCTCAAACCCAGCACCAAGCTCGTGGTCTGCAGAGCAGTGATGATACCCACCCTCCTATATAGCTCAGAGACATGGACTATGGACAGCAGGCACCTCAAAACACTGGAGAAGTACCACCAATGCTACCTCCGCAAGATCCTGCAAATCCATTGGCAGGATAGGCACACCAACCTCAGTGTTCTCGCTCAGGCCAATATCCCCAGCATCGAAGCACTGACCACACTCGATCAGCTCCGCTGGACGGGCCACATCGTCCGCATGCCTGACACAAGACTCGCAAAACAAGCGCTCTACTCGGAGCTCTGACAAGACAAGCGAGCCGCAGGTGCGCAGAGGAAATGCTTTAAGGACACCCTCAAAGCCTCCTTGAAAAAATGTAACATCCCCACCGACACCTGGGAATCCCTGACCCAAGACCGCCCAAAGTGGAGGAAAAGCATCCGGGAAGGTGCTGTACACTTCGAGTCTCTTTGCTGAGAGTAAGCTGAAGCTACGCGTCGACAGCGGAAGGAGTGTGTGGCAACCCAGGCCCCCCAACCACCCGTTCCTTCAACCACCATCTGCCTCACCTGTGACAGAGACTGTAGGTCCTGCATCGGACTCTTCAGCCACCTGAGAACTCATTTTTAATGTGGAAGCAAGTCATCCTCGCCTCTGAGGGACTGCCTATGATGATGATGATGATGATGAGTACTGGACAAAAACAGCTTACATGAAGTATACTGCTTGTGTCCAGGCATGGGAGTGTTGCAACTTCCTATCCTAGGCCATTTTCATGGCCCATGGGCACTCAAGCCCAGGTTCACCTCATGGAAGAGCCTAGCACAACTAAAGATGCAGAAAGTGAGGCACATTATGTCCATTCTTCGGTCAGTCTTCACGACCCCTGTGGAAGGCCTGGTTGGCAGGGGCTCAGGGGCAGGTGACAGCGCAATAAATCTTGGGCGTCCTTGCATTGGGGTCATAACAGAAAATGAGGAAAGTGGGTGGGAATGTCATATCTCGCCTATTCAAATGACCTGCATCTACTGCAAGTGCTGTCCGAGCTTCACCTTCAAGAAGAACCACAGAAAGCCTGGGAATGTTTAGAAGGGACCGAGGACCAGCAAAACAATTTTTTACGTTCCTTTTTCCTCACCTTAGCCCCCAGGGAATTAAGTGCATCTTTGCTTTCTTTAATGTCAGAAGACCAGAGGGTGATTGACATAGAAACATAGAAAATAGGTGCAGGAGTAGGCCATTCGGCCCTTCGAGCCTGCACCACCATTCAATAAGATCATGGCTGATCATTCACCTCAGTTCCCCTTTCCTGCTTTCTCTCCATAGCCCTTGATCCCTTTAGCTATAAGGGCCATATCTAACTCCCTCTTGAATAAATCTAACGAACTGGCATCAACAACTTTCTGTGGTAGGGAATTCCACAGGTTAACAACTCTCTGAGTGAAGAAGTTTCTCCTCATCTCAGTCCTAAATGGCTTACCCCTTATCCTTAGACTCCTGGTTCTGGACTTCCCCAACATCGGGAACATTCTTCCTGCATTTACCCTGTCCAGTCCCATCGAATTTTACATGTTTCCATGAGATCCTCTCTCATTCTTCTAAACTCCAGTGAATACAGGCCCAGTCGATCCAGTCTTTCCTCATATGTCAGTCCTGCCATCCCATGAATCAGTCTGGTGAACCTTCGCTGCACTCCCTCAATAGCAAGAACGTCCTTTCTCAGATTAGGAGACCAAAACTAACACAATATTCCAGGTGAGGCCTCACCAAGGCCCTGTACAACTGCAGTAAGGCCTCCCTGCTCCTATACTCAAATCCCCTAGCTGTGAAGGCCAACATACCATTTGCCTTCTTCACCGCCTGCTGTACCTGCATGCCAACTTTCAATGACTGATGTACACAGGTCTCATTACACCTCCCCTTTTCCTAATCTGTCGCCATTCAGATAATATTCTGCCTTCATGTTTTTGTCACCAAAGTGGATAACCTCACATTTATCCACATTATACTGCATCTGCCATGCATTTGCCCACCTAACCTATATTGTAAATAGCTGGGGTCCCAGCACTGAGCCCTGCGGCACCCCACTCGTCACTGCCTGCCATTCTAAAAAGGACCCGTTTATCCCGACTCTTTGCTTCCTGTCTGCAACCAGTTCTCTATCCACGTCAGTACATTACCCCCAATACCGTGCACATAACAATCAGGCAGATTTGAATACAGTTGTCTAGAAGGAAAGGTTTCCTAAACTATTTGAGACCAAAAATCCACAGCTATTCCAATGTGAATTTGCTGGAACAGTTTAAAAACTAGGACCTGAATTGTTGTGCCTTTAGATGCTCTGATAATGACTCCACGAGGCAATGTGTTGTACTTGAACTGTAGTGACCTTAGTCCTTTATTGATTCCAGAGTGAGGATCACACCTGGTGGCCTGCCTTTTATACTAGGCCAGGCACACCTGTACAGGTAATGTACAAGTCTCCCGCTGTCGTGCCCTCTGGTGGCACACCTTGTAACAAGCAGTAACCATGTAAGATACATGACATTACTCTCCCCCAAGCCTTTAGTGCAAATCGCCTGTGCATTGACTGTGCTCTGGGCTTAGCTCTATCTGGTTGACCCTTGGTGGGTCGTTTCTATCTTGGGTGAGTGGGTGGTGTTTCATTGGCAGTAGAGTGCTGGTGTTTTCTGTTTGTGTGTACATGACCACTCCATTCTCTTCCCACCCGCCATACAGATTGCAGATTGTGCCGTTGGCTCATTACATTCATATACATTCAAGTCCGAAAAAACATTTGAATTTACAGTATTGCATTCGTGGTACATGCTTGGAATATTCTTGGAATCAGTACTGGGGTCAGCGCCAGTGCGTGAAGGACAAACTAGGACTGCTGGATTGTGTCCAGGTAGTCTGGTGGCGGTGCGGTGCCCAATGCTGGCAATGGGAACCCGGTTGGCGCAAGTTGGTTGCCCTCAGGGCCTTTGCCATTGCTCCTAGCGTCGGGCAGGTTCACAGATGCCTGTGACCTCCTTGTCCTCTCCTTGTGCCTTGGGTCGCTGCTGCTCCCTGAGGGGCAGTCGTCTGGCAGTGCACAGGGAACTGCCGACTCGCTTGCCTGGGCATTGTTTGGTTTGGGATCCTGTCTGGTCCCGGTCCTATTTGGGAGAACTGTTGTGGGTGACTCTTTGTTCCCGGGTATGGCCTTGGTGGTGATAGGGTCTGGGGGCTGCACCTTAGCACAGTTTACTCTTTCAGGCTCATGGCGCTTGGTGCCATCGGGTGCCTGAGAGGTGGAGCCGATCAGGGGCAGGATATCGATACCGGTGCTGTTACCCTCCTGAGATCGTTTGCTCTGCAGCTCGTGTGTATTGGCTGATTGTGGCCACACTCCATGGTGCATAACTCTGGTCCCAGGGGTGCAGGCTACAGCGTTAGGTAGCTCACTGGACCTGTGTGCTCCCAATGGGTGTCTGCCCACTGTATTGACTGAATGCAGTTGAAATTATACATCGCACAATGTTTTATTACTCAGTGTAAATAACCTGTAGCTCCAATCGCGATCACAGGACTTTTCTTTGCTTATTGCATGTGCACAACTCTGATCATCAATTGCACATTTTACATCTAACTCACGGTTGCTCTTACATTGATTGAGAATATGGATCTGTCCCTTTAAGTGTGGTGGGTTGCAGGCCTCCTTTAAGAGAGCCTTACTATCTTTACCCCAATCCTCTTTTCTGTTTGATGCCAGGTGTTGCTCCCTCAGCGCCTGCACCTCGTGGTCTGGGCGCCATCCATGATGTCGACTGCGGTAATCCTCTTCTCCCCGGGTTCTGCCACCGAAGCTGGGAAGTCGCCTTTGGATCTGATTTTCTTCCTCCGGAGTCCTGCCACTGGAACCCGGAAGGTGCACTCGGGTCGTCTCAGTTGGATCCTCTCCACGCAGTCGTGCTGAGCGGTCTGTGCCTCGGGTGCTGTGCTGGTCTGCTCTCTGGTGCCAGATCCAACCTCAGGTGGGGGCTTGCTTTGCCTGAGCACGGGGAACGTTGATCGCTGGAGGGATGAAATCTTCCCAACTCCAATGGATCTTCTCCATTCACCTTCTTCCAAGTAGCATTGGTCCATCACCTGCAACAATCCACAGGGGTAACTTGTGCACCACGCCATCATGGAGTACCTTTACATCCGCACTACCAACTACTGGGATAAGTTCATCGGTGTAGGTGCGCAGCTTTGCCTGAACCGGGACCAACTCGGGTCGTTCAGTTTGATTGTCCCATAGCCTCTCAAAAGCTTCTTGATTCATTATTGACTGGCTCGCCCCCGTGTCCACTTCCGTAAAGAATGGAACGCTATTTATCTCGACTTCCATCCTCAACGGGGAACACTCGGTGGTGCAGGTAAACATGCTATGTACCTCATCGTGGGGCTGAGCTACCTCTCTGCCTATCGTTTCATAATCCGCGCTGGATTCATAGCCATCTGTAGAGTCTTCATCAACACAGAGTCATATTTCTCTTACACATTCACTGGAGGTGGCCCTTTGTGCTGCAGCCTTTACACACACAGTCTTTAAAGCGGCACTGGTGAGCCCTGTGATTCCCTCCGCAACACCAGCATGGAGCTACTCGGTTAGCCCCCCTCGGCGGACTCTGAGTTGAGGGACTCGGGGGTCTGTTCTCTCTTCCCTGAGAGTCCAGCCTCTAAGAGGCGCCACTCTGTGCACAGTACTTGCCGAGTTTGAGTCCTGAGGATGAGACATCCGCCTGGAGCCGCAGGTCGAGGTCATGAATGCTTGGCTCACAGAGATGGCCTTCTGCAGTGTGACTGTGGTATCCGCTGACAGTAGCCTGTGAAGAAGGCCCTCATGGCCGATTCCAATGACAAAGATATCCCGCAGCACTTCGGTGAGGTGGTCGCCGAAATCTCACAGTGCCACCAGCCTCCTGAGGTCTGCGGCATATTTCCCGATTTCCTGGCCTTCGGGCCGTCGGTGGGTGTAAAACCGGTGTCTGGCTGTGAGGGTGCTCTCTTTGGGCTTGAGTTGTTCTTGGATCAGCGCTACAAGCTCCTCGTACGTCTTGGTCGTTGTCTTCGCTGGTGCCAGCAAGTCCCTGACGAGGCCATAGACGGTGGGCCCACAACTGGTTAGCAGGATAGCTCTGCGCTTATCAGCTAGTGTGGCCGGATCGTTTCCTGCCAGGTCATTTGCTGTGAAGAAATGGTCGAGCCGTTCCACGAAGGCTTCACAATCATCACCATCGGCAAACTGCTGCAACGTACCAAGGGGTAGCCATTTTCACGCGAAGGTCCATAATCTCGTCGCCAATTGTTGTGTCTTTAGATGCTCTGATAATGACTCCACGAGGCAATGTGTTGTACTTGAACTGTAGTGACCTTAGTCCTTTATTGATAACTCCAGAGTGAGGATCACACCTGGTGGCCTGCCTTTTATACTAGGCCAGGCACACCTGTACAGGTAATGTACAAGTCTCCCACTGCGGTGCCCTCTGGTGGCACACCTTGTAATAGTACAAGCAGTAACCATGTAAGATACATGACAATAACCAACACCAATATTTCTGGGATGGCCCTATGGAGGTGGGGGGAGGGGGGCGGGGGTTGGAGAGGTGGCATTTTTCACAGTTGGAAGTCCTCATGGCCATTTAAAGGAGATTGCCAATTTAGTGGCAGTTGATGTTGTCAGCTCAAACCCACTATGAACTGGGTTAAGATTGCAAAGTCATTTTACAGACAGACAAACGAAAAATACTTGCACTACTTCAGAGACTAGAACAACCATAGCGAAGGAAGTTGTTAATAGCTCCAGCATGTTACTACTCATACTAGTGTACAGCAATATCAAATCAACATGCAGCTACATCAGAACACAATTAAGCATAAAACAAACCAGGATACGCAATAATCAATTCTAAACCTTTCTGAATGTAAACTTTAAACAATTCTTAAATTAAGCTTTAAATTAATAATATCGATTAGTAATGAGCGGCAATCAATAATCATTTTCTTCCTGATTGTCTTGAACACTGAATTCTTCAGTTTGCTATACGGATGATAGGATTAGACATGAACAATTGCCAGTATGTAATAGGTCTCAGACTTTCAGACAAGGCACCTAAGTCATGTGCCAATAGGTTATTGAGAAGATTTTGTTTTGTTGCAGATGAAGCCTTTCCTTGTGCCCTCTCTGAAAATACCTCCCGAGCACAATGTACGTGCCACAGCTTTAACCTTACTGTGTCTGACTTTGTCCTCACCTGGTTCCAGTGACCTGGCCGTGTGACAAGCTGGCTATAGCAGACATAGTGTTGGTCTCATTGCTGTTAATGGTGAGCAGAGTTCACCCTCGGGCATATCTTATTTGGCTGGAAATATTTAAAACCTGGCGGCTCCATTTTCTGTTGAGATGCTTGTAAAACAAAACCTTGCCATTTGTGGCCACTGGCAGCTGAGTAAGGCCACCCAGCTCGCAACAACCACTCTCAAGGCAGACATGCTCTGCAGCAAAAGACAGAGGACAATTTCAACCTCTGCCAGTTCAGTTACTAGGTAGCTTCAATATTTGCTCCAGTAAACAAAATGCATACATTGGGAAGATTTCCCCAGCATAATTTGTAGTAAAATCTGAAATGTGTTTTTTTTAAATAAAAGAGTTCCCAATTTAGTTACACATGAGCTTACAGAGGAAATCTTGGCCACTGAATTGTGAAGTTGGTGACAGCAATATGCCCATCAAGAAGTGGTTAAAATATTTTCGCCTCTACGCTACCATTCAGTAGGACTACTGAGATACGGCTTTCTCTACAATCTTTGGACAATGACCTTTGCAGGTTTGTGCTGTTGGTGAACTTACTATCACCAGGAAAGCTTCCTAGAGTCCACCTACTGAAGATATAAACAATTCTCCCCACTAAACCCCTGAGGGAGACATAGATCCATGACACTAAACATTGATTTCTAAGATCTTTGAGTCTCCCAATGTCACGAGATTAAGGTGCCGAAGTTGCCCCTCCTGATAAGACTTCTGGCCGCCTGAAAGCGGTGGCGTGGAATGGTCGCTGACTCGCCGTGGAGGGGCAGCCATTTTTAAAATTGCCCTTCCTCAGGTTCGGGTCCGTGTAGCGGACCGCTCCACCTGTTTTCCCACCGCGGCGTGCACGCGCCGACCCCTTCCTGAAATTGCCCCGCGGGAAATATCCCTTTTGCGGAATTGCCCTGCAGGAGCGGTGCCACTGCCAATCGGTTCCCTGACAGCTTTTTGTGTCGATGCACTTTCTGTGGAATGGCGGCCCGGCCGTCCTTAAAGGGGAGGGCGTACTGCCGCGGCCGCCATGTTGTGGCCGACTGCCAGGTCACCCGCCCCGACCAAAAAGAAACTTCCAAGTGCCAAATATTGATGGCATCTCCGCCACAACAGGCGGTGGGCAATTCTGGCTCCTGATTATTTTAGCAGTAATTACAGTCACTCAGGGATTGCAGACTGAAATATGGTGAATCTCATGTTAAACTTACTGGTCATTTAGTTCAATGACTCTTTCATTAGGAACCATGCTACACTGTGTACATTACTAACTCAATTTTCTAATAGCTTTGAACTCTATTTTAGCAGTTGACAGAAAACATGAATTAAATTGGAGCTGCTTTTAAGGCCTCATTTAATGGTGTTTTATTTTCTTCCCCTTAGGTCTGTTTGAGCAGAGAGTTGAGCAATATTTGGAGGAGCTGCCAGACACAGAACAGAGTGGAATGAACAAATTTCTAAAAGGTCTTGGTGAGTGTACTTTTACACAAGATTTCAGAACTGCTGAGAGAATAGTTTAAATGAGGATACAGGGATGGAGTATCACAACCTCCCATTTTTCTGCTGTAAAATTGGTGTTAGATCTCCAAATATTGGATTGTGAGTTGCCATGCCTAAACTGTGTTGGAAGTGCACCGGACACTATAGTCACTCAGGTGACTTTTAGTTGTCTGGGGCACCCACTTGAAACAGGTGAAAAGCTCCTTATATATTCAAATTGGAGTCCTATGCTGGAAGTAGGACCCCAAATGAGGAATTCAGGTACAAATGGGTGAAGCTTGCAATTAGTTTTATTATCTGGCTCTATGACAAAAATGAAAATAACGCACCAAGCTTGTAGTACAAGAAAATTGGCCTAAACACCAAGTTGTCAATGGGAAAATATGGGTTAATAAATGACAGCCAGCACGGATTTGTTAAAGGCAAATTGTGTTGACTAACTTGATTGTGTTCTTTGATGAAGTAATGGAGAGGGTTGATGAAGGTAGGGTGATTGATGTTGTGTATATGAACTTTCAAAAGATATTTGATAATTACCACATGATAGACTTGTTAGCAAAATTGAAGCCCATGAGATTAAAGGGACAGTGGCAGCATGGATACAAAATTGGCTAAGGGACAGAAAGCAGAGAGTAGCAGTGAACGGCTGTTTTTCAGACTGGAGGGAGGTATACAGTGGTGTTCCCCATGGGGCAGTATTAGGACCACAGCTCTTTTTGATACATATTAATGACCTGGACTTGGGTATACAGGGCACCATTTCAAAGTTTGCAGATGACATGAAACTCAGAAATGTAGTAAAAAGTGAGGAGGATAGTAACAGAGTTCAGGATGACAAATACAGACTGATGAATTGGGTAGACACATGGCAGATGCAATTTAACACAAAGATGTGTGAAGTGATATTATTTGGCAGGAAGAATGTGGAGAGGCAATTTAAACTACATGGTAAAAGAGAGTCCTGGGGGAGTATGTACACAAGTCTTTGAAGGTAGCAGGACAAGTTAAGAAGGCTATTTGAAAAAGCATATGGAATCCTTGGATTTATAAACCGGAGCATAGCGTACAAAAGCAAGGAAGTTTTGCTAAACCATTATAAATCACTTATTCGGCCCTAGGCTGGAGTATTGTGTCCAATTCTGGGCACTACGCTTTAGGAAGGATGTCAAGGCCTTGGAGCGGGTGCAGAGGAGATTCATTAGAATGGTACATGAGATGAGAGACTTCAATTATGTGGAGAGACTGGAGACATTGGGTTGTTCTCCTTAGAGTACAGAAGGTTAAGTGGAGATTTGATAGAGATATTCAAAACAATGAAGGATTTTGATGAGTAAATAAGGAAAAATTGTTTCAAGTGGCAGAAGGGTTGGTAAACAGAGGACACGGATGTAAGGAAATTGACGAAACGACCAAAGGCGAGATGAGGAGAATTTTTTTTGAAAAAATGCAGCAGGTTGTTATGATCCGGGATGCACTGCCTGAAAGCGTGGTGGGAGCAGATTCAAACATAACTTTCCAAAAGGGAATTAGATAAATACTTGCAAAGGGAGAATTTGTAGGGCTATGGGAGGAAGTTCGGGTGGGATGGGACTAATTGGAAAGCTCCTTCAAAGAGCTGGCACATGAATAATGGGCCAAATGGCCTCCTTCTTTGCTGTATCATTTGAAGGTATCTAGAAGGAGGGGCCAATGGGCACCAAGTAAAGCTTAGACACTTTCTCAAGACAGGAAGGGACATCAGAAAAGCAACCCAACTTAAGGGAATTCCATGTAACTCCCAACAACAGGTTATAAAGAGGACAGGTCCTCTGCCAACCCTTATGGTCAGGGAATGATGCATCTTATAGGACAACATAAACAGTGGAAGGGGAATAAATTAATGTGAACAAGTTCTTTATCGTCCTTCCAACAAAAACATAGAAACATAGAAAATAGGTGCAGGAGTAGGCCATTCGGCCCTTCGAGCCTGCACCGCCATTCAATGAGTTCATGGCTGAACATGCAACTTCAGTACCCCATTCCTGCTTTCTCGCCATACCCCTTGATCCCCCTAGTAGTAAGGACTACATTTTTGAATATATTTAGTGAATTGGCCTCAACAACTTTCTGTGGTAGAGAATTCCACAGGTTCACCACTCTCTGGGTGAAGAAGTTTCTCCTCATCTCGGTCCTAAATGCCTTACCCCTTATCCTTAGACTGTGACCCCTGGTTCTGGACTTCCCCAACATTGGGAACATTCTTCCTTCATCTAATCTGTCTAAATCCGTCAGAATTTTACACGTTTCTATGAGATCCCCTCTCATTCTTCTGAACTCCAGTGAATACAAGCTCAGTTGATCCAGTCTTTCTTGATATGTCAGTCCCACCATCTCGGGAATCAGTCTGGTGAACCTTCGCTGCACTACCTCAATAGCAAGAATGTCCTTCCTCGAGTTAGGAGACCAAACCTGTACACAATACTCCAGGTGTGGCCTCACCAAGGCCCTGTACAACTGTAGTAACACCTCACTGCCCCTGTACTCAAATCCCCTCGCTATGAAGGCCAACATGCCATTTGCTTTCTTAACCGCCTGCTGTACCTGCATGCCAACCTTCAATGAATGATGTACCATGACACATAGGTCTCGTTGCACCTCCCCTTTTCCTAATCTGTCACCCATTCGGATAACAGTCTGTTTCTCTGTTTTTACCACCAAAGTGGATAACCTCACATTTATCCACATTATACTTCATCTGCCATGCATTTGCCCACTCACCTAACCTATCCAAGTCACTCTGCAGCCTCATGGCATCCTCTCGCAGCTCACACTGCCACCAAACTTAGTGTCATCTGCAAATTTGGAGATATTACATTTAATCCCCTCATCTAAATCATTAATTTACAGTGTAAACAGCTGGGGCCCCAGCACAGAACCTTGCGGTACCCCATTAGTCACTGCCTGCCATTCTGAAAAGTACCCATTTACTCCGACTCTTTGCTTCCTGTCTGCCAATCAGTTCTCAATCCACTTCAGCACACTACCCCCAATCCCATGTGCTTTAACTTTGCACATTAATCTCTTGTGTGGGACCTTGTCGAAAGCCTTCTGAAAGTCCAAATACACCACATCAACTGGTTCTCCCTCATCCACTCTACTGGAAACATCCTCAAAAAATTCCAGAAGATTTGTCAAGCATGATTTCCCTTTCACAAATCCATGCTGACTTGGACCTATCATGTTACCTCTTTCCAAATGCGCTGCTATGACATCCTTAATAATTGATTCCATCATTTTACCCACTACCGATGTCAGGCTGACCGGTCTATAATTCCCTGTTTTCTCTCTCCCTCCTTTTTTAAAAAGTGGGGTTACATTGGCTACCCTCCCCTCCATAGGAACTGATCCAGAGTCTATGGAATGTTGGAAAATGACTGTCAATGCATCCGCTATTTCCAAGGCCAACACTTTAAGTACTCTGAGATGCAGTCCATCAGGCCCTGGGGATTTATCGGCCTTCAATCCCATCAATTTCCCCAACACAATTTCCCGATTTATAAGGATTTCCCTCATTTCCTCCTTCTTACTAGACCCTCTGACCCCTTTTATATCCGGAAGGTTGTTTGTGTCCTTCTTAGTGAATACCAAAGCAATGTACTTGTTCAATTGGTCTGCCATTTCTTTGTTCCCCATTATGATTTCCCCTGATTCTGACTGCAGGGGACCTACGTTTGTCTTTACTAACCTTTTTCTCTTTACATATCTGTAGAAGCTTTTGCAGTCCTTCTTAATGTTCCCTGCAAGCTTCCTCTTGTACTCTATTTTCCCTGCCCTAATCAAACCCTTTGTCCTCCTCTGCTGAGTTCTAAATTTCTCCCAGTCCCCGGGTTCGCTGCTATTTCTGGCCAATTTGTATGCCACTTCCTTGGCTTTAATACTATCCCTGATTTCCCTTGATAGCCACGGTTGAGCCACCTTCCCTTTTTTATTTTTACGCCAGACAGGGATGTACAATTGTTGTAGTTCATCCATGCGGTCTCTAAATGTCTGCCATTGCCCATCCACTGTCAACCCCTTAAGTATCATTCGCCAATCTATTCTAGCCAATTCATGCCTCATACCTTCAAAGTTACCCTTCTTTAAGTTCTGGACTATGGTCTCTGAATTAATTGTTTCATTCTCCATCCTAATGCAGAATTCCACCATATTATGGTCACTCTTCCCCAAGGGGCCTCGCACAATGAGATTGCTAATTAATCCTCTCTCATTACACAACACCCAGTCTAAGATGGCCTCCCCCCTAGTTGGTTCCTCGACATATTTGTCTAGAAAACCATCCCTTATGCACTCCAGGAAATCCTCCACCACTGTATTGCTTCCAGTTTGGTTATCTCAATCTATATGCATATTAAAGTCCCTCATGATAACTGCTGCACCTTTATTGCATGCACCCCTAATTTCCTGTTTGGTGCCCTCCCCAACATCACTCCAACTGTTTGGAGGTCTGTACACAACTCCCACTAACATTGTTTGCCCTTTGGTGTTCTGCAGCTCTACCCATATAGATTCCACATCATCCAAGCTAATGTCCTTCCTAACTATTGCATTAATCTCCTCTTTAACCAGCAATGCTACCCCACCTCCTTTTCCTTTTATTCTATCCTTCCTGAATGTTGAATACCCCTGGATGTTGAGTTCCCAGCCCTGATCATCCTGGAGCCACGTCTCTGTAATCCCGATCATATCATATCTGTTAACATCTATTTGCACAGTTAATTCATCCACCTTATTACGGATACTCCTTGTCTTAAGACACAAAACCTTCAGGCTTGTTTTTTTAACACCCTTTGTCCTTTTAGAATTATGATGTAGTGTGGCCCTTTTTGTTTCTTGCCTTTGTTTACTCGGCCTTCCACTATTGCTTTTTACCTTTCTACCATCTGTTTCTGACTCCATATTACTTTGCCCTGTCTCGCTGCATAGGTTCCCATCCCCCTGCCATATTAGTTTAAACACTCCCGAACTGCATTAGCAAATGTTACCCCCAGAACATCAGTTCCAGTCCTGCCCAAGTGCAAACCGTCCGTTTTGTACAGGTCCCACTTCTCCCAGAACTGGTTCCAATGTCCCAGGAATTTGAATCCCTCCCTCTTGCACCGCTGCTCAAGTCACATATTTATTCTAACTTTCCTGCTCCCTCTACTCTGATTAGCACGTGGCACTGGTAGCAATCCAGAGATTACTACCTTTGAGGTCCTACTTTTTAATTTAACTCCTAGCTCCCTAAATTCAGCTTGTAGGACCTCTTCCTGCTTCTTACCTATATCGTTGGTACCTACATGTACCATGACAACTGGCTGTTCACCCTCCCTCTCTAGAATACTCTGCAGCTGCTCCGAGACATCCTTGACCCTTGCACCAGGGAGGCAACATACCATCATGGAGTCTCGGTTGCGGCCGCAGAAACTCCTATCTATTCCCCTTACAATAGAGTCCCCTATCACTATAGCTCTCCCACTCTTTTTCCCGCTCTTCTGTGCAGCAGAGCCACCCATGGTGCCATGAACCTGGCTGCTGGTGCCTTCCCCTGGTAAATCATCTCCCCCAACAGTATCCAAAACGGTATATCTGTTTTGGAGGGAGATGACCGCAGGGGACTCCTGCACTACCTTCCTGCTCTTGCCTTGTCTCTTCGTCACCCATTCACTATCTGTCCTAACCCTTACCTGCGGTGTGACCAACTCACTAAATGTGCTATCCACAACATTCTCAGCATCGCGCATGCTCCAGAGTGAGTCCATCCACAGCTCCAGTGCCGTCATGCGGTCTGTCAGGAGCTGCAGCTGGACACACTTCCTGCACACATAGTAGTCAGGGACACTGGAAGTGTCCCTGATTTCCCACATAGCATAGGAGGAGCATGACACGGGTCTGAGCTCTCCTGCCATGATTTAACCCTTAAATTAATTTACTTACTAAAATTTACTTAAACACCAAACAGCTACTTAGTAGTTCGCTGCCAATTAAACCAATCTAAAAGTCAGTCGAAAAGAGAGTTATACTTACCAGTCGAACAGCCAACCGCTTACCAGCTTGGCTGTGACATCACCTCTCGATTTCACACTCCTCTATCCTTGTCTGCAGCTGGTTGGGCTGGTCTCTGGGCCTCCGTCTCCTACTCTCGCACTCCTTATCAGCTGCTCTAGAGTCAGCACTGGTAGGAAAAACAAGGCAAAACAGCACCTGCCACCCCCACTTGCCCGAACTGACCCACTTACCAAACTCACAAATGCCACCTGTAAAAATTTAAATTCCCCAGTAAGATCCCACAAATGAGGCATTTGTTTTGAGGAACTGCTGGAATTATTTTTTTCTGTACTAATGAAACTCAACCTTTCTTGCAGGAAATAAAATGAAATTCCTTCACAAAAAGAGTTAGTTGTATTCGTACTGTATTTGTTGTTGTCACGAGGACTGCTGGACCTTACACAAGAACTTTGTGAAACCCTTTTATATTTTGAAAAAAAAAAATGGATTATACCTTTTTTATCTTCACAAAATCTTCATCTTTATTCAAAGACTGAATTATAATAGTATCGGAGAAGAATCTGAAGCTGCAACAAGTACATTTAACCATGTTCATCTTTGCAGATTGGATTGTATATTGTAAATATATTTACTATGTGTTTATTGGTATTTTATTGTATGGATTTAGCAGTCATTATATTGAATATCTGTAAAGAGTTGACTGTAACAGGTTTTTGTGATGCCAGAGTGACTTATGACTGAGCATGTGCAGAAGATGTATTGTTTGTGGGATGGGGGAGGGGGGAACACGGATGTTCTCGTTTATTAATGATTTGATTATTTTGCTGGTGTGATTATGGAGAATGCGTGCGATCCTATCAACTGGGAAATATCTGTTGCTGAACTATATGAAAAATGATGAAGTGTCAGTTTTACTCATGCTATAGTGGTAGAGTTCAGATTGCATCTCTTTTGTTCTTCCTTTCCGCATTTTGCCAACAAAATGTGATAAAGTTACACTGAAAATATTTGGTACCTTTTTTGATATTGCTTGAAAATGCATAAGCTGCCATAGATGAGGCTGGTGAATGAATCACTGGCTCCTTTCTGTATCTAATGCACTGCCATAGCTGAGTGTAATGAGAATGTGCAGAAGCCTTTACTACTCTGCCATTGTCACAGAGCATGACTGGGTAAGCCTCACCACATTTCTATGTACTGCTTTTTAAAAAAAATAAAATAAACACATTTGGTAGTGGTTGTATATCTGTTGGGAATATAATCAAAATTGCAGGATCTGTTTGAAAGCATTGTAAATATTGTGTTGAGATCAAGACTCATTGCAGACATCATCCCCCTCAGCATTTCTAAACTGTGGAGCTCCTCCCCTCCCTCTCTCTGCCCTTCCTCCTACAATCTACAGGCTTTTCTAAACCTTAACGGAGCACTTAATCACAATGTCCTGATTTACTTCATCTTCTCTACTACTTTTTCATGTTTGGTGGAATCTAATATGAGCTTGATCCTGCATCTTGGTTTCTCAAATGCATAAAAATAGTGTTCGAAAAAAAATCCCTCGGCTAAAGCTTGTGCAAAGACCTTGCCAGGAGTGCACATGAAGATACTGACAACCTGTGTATTTTCAGTATTTTTCATTTTACAACTCAGCTTTTTCTTGTGGTGGACTGCCCCATCTAGAGGCCAGAGAAAGCTGCTGATAACTGTTATTTATTGGGAACAGTAACTTTCACTTACATAGTACACCTCACATAAAATGACATATCAGATCACTTGCAAAAGGGAGAGATTGACCCTGAACGGGAAGTAAAGGAATTTTGGACTGGAGATATCAAAAACTTGATAAAGATGGGCTTTTAGCAGACATTTGGAATAGAGTTCTGGAGGGAAGGGCCACTGTCGCAATATTTTGCTTTACCACCAGAAAGTCACTTGGCTCAACATTACCGGTCACTCCCTTAGCAGAACTCACATGCCATGAGACTGAAGGTGTAACTTTTTCTACCCAATAATTCGATGATTGCATAACCCCGAGATCGTTACAGGGAACCTTTGCTCCACATACCAACTGTTGAAATATCGCATGTGCTGCCATATACGTTCTTTGTGGAAGGCCAACTGAAAAGCACTATCAAGGCAAGGCATGACTTTAAACCAGCTGGTTTATTTTACATAAAATACATGAAGGAATAATTTCCTTTGCTCCTCAGTTATGCAAAAATAATAAAGACGGAACTAAGTCCAAATTCATTATAGCCCAGGAATGGGCGGCATAATTAGAAAAGTTGGAGAATTAGCCTGCATGCAGAATTTGTGCTCACTGCTCAAAGAAATGATTGGAGGTCTAATTCAAATCTTTAAGTCCAAGCTCATTGGCATTATACTCAAAGGGTGGACCAATATCAGATGCAGTTAAATCGCAGGCTTTTTTCAGTACTTAAAAGGGAAATTCATTGATGCTGCAGCACCTCATTCTCAGCATTGCTGGCTGTGAGCTGCTTCAGCAAGCAACAGCAGGACAAGGAGGAGCCAGAGGACTGAAGCAGCTGTACTCATGGCAGACCCACACCCCAGGGAGAGAGCTCGCAGATTCTGTGATCAAGCATTGATCTGTGGAGAGACGGAGGGTGATGCTCTACACAGCCGGTGGCAGGAAGCCCACACCGCAGATTTTCCACATCATGTGGAGGGAGGTAGTGTAGCGTGTCTCGGGCAGCACTGTGGTCCCCACGACCCACACACAGGACGAAATTTAATGACCTCACTTGGGTGGCCAGGTTGAGTGATTGCTTCCAAAAATGCCATATACCACCATCTGAACCACAGTCTTCACACACTGCCCAAAGCACCACAACCCCAGCACTCACCCACCGAGCAACACTCACACCCACATCAGCAGAGGAGGACAAGGGGTTTAATTAGGAGGGGGAAAATAATGAGAGAAAGCTTGCTGGTAACATAAAAACTGACTGCAAAAGCTTCTATAGATATGTGAAGCAAAAAAGATTAGTGAAGACAAATGTAGGTCCCTTGCAATCAGAATCAGGTGAATTTATAATGGGGAACAAAGAAATGGCAGACCAATTGAACAAATACTTTGGTTCTGTCTTCACGAGGGAAGACACAAATAACCTTCCGGAATTACTAGCGAACCAAGGGTCTAGTGAGAAGGAGGAACTGAAGGAAATCCCTATTAGGCGGGAAATTGTGTCAGGGAAATTGATGGGATTGAAGGCTGATAAATCCCCGGGGCCTGATAGTCTGCACCCCTGAGTACTTAAGGAAGTGGCCCTAGAAATAGTGGATGCATTGGTGATCATTTTCCAACAGTCTATCGACTCTGGATCAGTTCCTATGGACTGGAGGGTAGCTAATGTAACACCCCTTCATTAAAAAATGAGGGAGAGAGAAAACGGGTAATTATAAACCGATTAGCCTGACATCAGTAGTGGGGAAAATGTTGGAATCATTTATTAAAGATGAAATAGCAGCGCATTTGGAAAGCAGTGACAGGATCGGTCCAAGTCAGCATGGATTTATGAAAGGGAAATCATGCTTGACAAATCTTCTAGAATTTTTTGAGGATGTAACTAGTAGAGTGGATAAGGGAGAACCAGTGGATGTGGTGTATTTGGACTTTCAAAAGGCTTTTGACAAGGTCCCACACAAGAGATTGGTGTGCAAAATGAAAGCACATGGTATTGAGAGTAATGTACTGATGTGGATAGAGAACTGGTTGACAGACAGGAAGCAGAGAGTTGGAATAATGGGTCCTTTTGAGAATGGCAGACAGTGATTAGTGGGGTGCCGCAGGGCACAGTGCTGGGACCCCAGCTCTTTACAATATACATTAATGATTTAGATGAAGGAATTGAGTGTAATATCTCCAAGTTTGCAGATGACACTGAACTGGGTGGCATTGTGAGCTGTGAGGGGGACGCTAAGAAGCTGCAGGGTGACTTGGACAGGTTAGGTGAGTGGGCAAACGCATGGCAGATGCAGCATAGTGTGGATAAATGTGAGGTTATCCACTTTGGTGGCAAAAGCACGAAGGCAGAATATTATCTGAATGGCGGCAGATTAGGAAAAGGGGAGGTGCAACGAGACCTGGGTGTCAAGGTTCATCAGTCATTGAAAGTTGGCTTGGGGTACAGCAGGCGGTGAAGAAGGCAAATGTTGGTCTTCATAGCTAGGGGATTTGAGCATAAGAACATAAGAATTAGGAACAGGAGTGGGCATCTAGCCCCTCAAGCCTGCTCCGCCATTCAACAAGATCATGGCTGATCTGGCCGTGGACTCAGCTCCACTTACCCGCCCGCTCCCCGTAACCCTTAATTCCCTTATTGGTTAAAAATCTATCTATCTGTGATTTGAATACATTCAATGAGCTAGCCTCAACTGCTTCCTTGGGCAGAAAATTCCACAGATTCACAACCCTCTGGGAGAAGAAATTCCTTCTCAACTCGGTTTTAAATTGGCTCCCCCATATTTTGAGGCTGTGCCCCCTAATTCTAGTCTCCCCGACCAGTGGAAACAACCTCTCTGCCTCTATCTTGTCTATCCCTTTCATTATTTTAAATGTTTCTATAAGATCACCCCTCATCCTTCTGACGAGTAAAGATCCAGTCTACTCTATCATCATAAGGTAACCCTCTCATCTCTGGAATCAGCCTAGTGAATCGTCTCTGTACCCCCTCCAAAGCTAGTATATTCTTCCTTAAGAAAGGTGACCAAAACTGCACGCAGTACTCCAGGTGCAGCCTCATCAATACCTTTTAAAGTTGGAGCAGGACCTCCCTGCTTTTGTACTCCATCCCTCTCGCAATGAAGGCCAACATTCCATTCGCCTTCCTGATTACCTGCTGCACCTGCAAACTAACTTTTTGGGATTCATGCACAAGGACCCCCAGGTCCCTCTGCACCGAAGCATGTTGTAATTTCTCCCCATTCAAATAATATTCCCTTTTACTGTTTTTTTTTCCCCCCAAGGTGGAAGAGATCACATTGTATTCCATCTGCCAAACCTTAGCCCATTCGCTTAACCTATCTAAATCTCTTTGCAGCCTCTCTGTGTCCTCTACACAACCCGCTTTCCCACTAATCTTTGTGTCATCTGCAAATTTTGTTACACTACACTCCGTCCCCTCTTCCAGGTCATCTATGTATATTGTAAACAGTTGTGGTCCCAGCACCGATTCCTGTGGCACACCACTAACCACCGATTTCCAACCTGAAAAGGACCCATTTATTCCGACTCTCTGCTTTCTGTTAGCCAGCCAATTCTCTATCCATGCTAATACATTTCCTCTGATTCCACGTTCCTTTATCTTCTGCAGTAACCTTTTGTGTGGCACCTTATCGAATGCCTTTTGGAAATCTAAATACACCACATCCATCGGTACACCTCTATCCACCATACTTGTTATATCCTCAAAGAATTCCAGTAAATTAGTTAAACATAGGAGCAGGGAGGTCTTACTGCAGTTGCACAAGCCTTGGTGAGGCCTCACCTGGAATATTGTGTTCAGTTTTGGTCTCCTAACCTAAGGAAGGGCGTTCTTGCTATTGAGGGAATGCAGCGAAGATTCACCAGACTGATTCCAGGGATGGCTGGACTGACATATGAGGAGAGACTGGATCAACTAAGCCTGTATTCACTGGAGTTTAGAAGGATGAGAGGGGATCTCATAGAAACATATAAAATTTTGACGGGACTGGACAGTTTAGTTGCAGGAAGATAGTTCCCGATGTTGGGGAAGTCCAGAACCAGGGGATATAGTCTAAGGATAGAGGGTAAACCATTTAGGACTGAGATGAGGAGAAACTTCTTCACTCAGAGTTGTTAACCTGTGGAATTCCCTGCCACAGAGAGTTGTTGATGCCAGTTCATTGGATATATTCAAGAGAGTTAGATATGGCCCTTACGGCTAAAGGGATCAAGGGGTATGGAGAGAAAGCAGGAAAGGGGTACTGAGGGAATGATCAGCCATGATCTTATGGAATGGTGGTGCAGGCTCGAAGGGCCAAATGGCCTAATCCTGCACCTATTTTCTATGTTTCTACCTCACATCTTGCACACAATGACAGCTATTCAACTATGGCAGACAGATCACCCAAACCTATTGCTCCACACTCACTCACACACTTTCTCTTGCAAGCCAAGGTGACTCTTAACAGGAGGGAGCAGGAGAATACACGTGGGAGACAAACCGACACCCAACCACTGTCTGTGCTAGAAAACAGAGTACTGCAGATTATTAGGTGCCAGGTGATGGTGGCCGTGATCACTGGCAATGTTGACCCTTGTTCGGGACAACAACAGTTTGTTCATCTCTACTCCTTCTTCTCACATCCCACTTCCCACTTCCCCCACAAGCGATTTGCACTTTCCAGCTAATCATGCTGTATATGTGCATTTCTCCCTTTCTGCCCCGCTCCCCTCACGTTAACCCACTTCTTCTGCCTTTTATGCTTTCAGTTAATGAGCAAGCACCTGAGCAGCCTGTCCCTGAGGGCACTGTAGAGTGCGAGGGGGGAGAGGAGGAAGAACACACTGCGTCACTGCATGTCTCACCCTCAGGCACCAGCTCAGATACTGACACCACTCTGTCATTAGAGGCTGGTATAGTAGTGGGATCTGCACAGGGTGAGGCACTGGGGATGAGTGGGCTGCAGCAAGGCTTGGGGAAAGGGTAGCTTGGGAGCCATCTCTCCGAAGGACGAGTTCGCACGTGAATTCTGCTGCACAGGACACAGATGAGGACCTCGATGGGGAGGTGTTTAGAATAAGGGTGATGGGCATGCACACGGAGATGATAGGTGCAATGGCAAGTGTACCCGAGAGCCTCTCGACAATGATAAGGAGCGTGGAGGAGTCTGTCTCCAACATTGTACAAGACTCTGCGCACACCATGGAGCCCTCATTTCCAGTCTGCAAAGGATGATAGACTCCCAGAGACCGTGGTGACCCAGACCTGATGCCGCATGTGATGGGTGATCTGGCAGCGTCCAATGCAGCACAGGTGAAAGCGACACGATGTCTTAGTGCTGTAATGCAGGCTATTGCTTGGTGGCATCCAAGCTCGGACTGCTCATACAGTTTCAGCTTGATTCCGCTCAAGCTCTGACTGCTGCCATCATTGCTGGGTTTACCACTGTCGACTGGGGCTTTGACGGTGTCCCAGCAGACAAACAGTCTGTGCTCTGCTCCAACAGGTCGCTAGAGATGGTGAGGTGCTCCCCCAGGGGAGTAGCAGTGGGTCAGAGGAGCAGGAACCTGCTGTCCTCTCTCAGGGTGACAGCATTCCTGCTCCCACCACTGCCACTCTGTCATTGCCCTTGTCGCTGCTTGCCATCCAGCCAGCCCAGACTGCTGCCTCCCATGCTGAGGTGGTGCAGTCTACAGCTTGGTCTTCCAGGCCCAGAGCTGATAAGGGGAACCCTTCAAAGTTATCTGAAGTCTCCTGCACGGACACCCGGCAGCCTTCCACCAGCACTGCTGCAGCCGCTTGTAGAAGCACTTGGGTCAGCAAAGGTACAGTAACAAGAGGCACTAAGCGATTACACAAGGTGAATAGTTAATATTTTTATTGTAAATATGTGTTCACTAATTATTGATAAATTTATTAATTCAGTTTAGATTCTTTTGTGCTGTCTCTCATTTCAGCTTTGCGCTGTGACATGGGCCTGTGACAGGGATGGAATGATGGCGATGTGGTGAGCAGTGGGGATCTGGGGTTTAATTCAATCAAACCACAGTCTGATGAGGAGATCACGGACCACCCTTCCAGAAGGCCAATTGAGTGGCTGCCTCTTCCCTTGCTCCTGTTCATCCTCCTCCTCCTTTTCATCGTCGTCCTCCTCCTGAGGTCGTCCTGCAATCCCTGGTGGCAAGGGCCGGGCCCTCACGATGGCCAAGTTGTGGAGCATGCAGCAGACCACCATGAAATGGGACACCCGCTCAGCTGAGTACTGGAGGGCTCCTCCTGAGCGGTCAATGCAGCAGGACTGTTGCTTGAGCACCCCGATGGTCTGCTCGATGATGTACTTGGTGGCAGCATGACTCTCATTATATGAGTGCTTGACAGGAATGTTGGAGTTGCGGAGGGGAGTCATTAACCTGATGGAGAGCGGATAGCCCTTGCCACCAACCAGCCAGCCGTGTCTTTGACGTGGTGGCCGGAAGAGTGCTGGCATTGGATGAAGGCTTCATGGCTGCTGCCAGGATAGCGGGAAATGACATTGAGGGTTAGCTTTCTGTGGTCGCAGACCAACTTCACATTAAGTGAGTGGTAGCGTTTGCGGTTATGGAAGATCGCAGGATTGTTATGCGGTGCCCGCAAAGCCATGGGGGTGCAGTCAATGGCGCCCTGCAACATGGGGAATCCTGCTATCCTGACAAAGCCATATTTATGCTTGTTCTGCTTCTCTCCGGTGGTGGTGAAGGAAATATAGTTCCTTCTCCTACTGTAGAGAGCCTCTGTGACCCCCCGGATACAGTGATAGACGGTGAACTGTGAGATGTTAGCTATGTCTCCTGTTGCAGACTGGAAGAATCCACTGGCAAAGAAATTGAGGGTGATGGTGAGCTTGACTGCCACTGAGAGCCATGGTCATTCTGATCTGAGGCTGAAGGTCTGGTTGCAGGAGATGGCATAGTTTTATGACCACCTCCTTGGTGAAGCGCCCTGATGGAGGTAGGAAATGTGCTCTCGGAATACCATTGGAGTGTAAGACATCCTGTTGAGAGCCCTGATGGTCGCCTTCCTCCCTCTGGCAACAAAAGAGTGACTAAAGTAAATGTTGATCCCTTAGAAGATGAGAAGGGGGATTTAATAATGGGAAATGTGGAAATGGCTGAGACCTTAAACAATTATTTTGCTTCGGTCTTCACAGTGGAAGACACAAAAACCATGCCAAAAATTGCTGGTCACAGGAATGTGGGAAGGGAGGACCTTGAGACAATCACTATCACTAGGGGGGTAGTGCTGGACAGGCTAATGGGACTCAAGGTAGACAAGTCCCCTGGTCCTGATGAAATGCATCCCAGGGTATTAAAAGAGATGGCGGAAGTTATAGCAGATGCATTCGTTATAATCTACCAAAATTCTCTGGACTCTGGGGAGGTACCATCGGATTGGAAAGCAGCTAATGTGACGCCTCTGTTTAAAAAAAGGGGGCAGACAAAAGGCATGTAACTATAGGCCGGTTAGTTTAACATCTGTAGTGGGGAAAATGCTTGAAGCTATCATTAAGGAAGAAATAGTGGGACATCTAGATAGGAATAGTGCAAGCAAGCAGACGCAACATGGATTCATGAAGGGGAAATCATGTTTAACTAATTTACTGGAATTCTTTGAGGATATAATGAGCATGGTGGATAGAGGTGTACCGATGGATGTGGTGTATTTAAATTTCCAAAATGCATTCGATAAGGTGCCACACAAAAGGTGACTGCAGAAGATAAAGGAACGTGGAGTCAGAGGAAATGTATTAGCATGGATAGAGAATTGGCTGGCTAACAGAAAGCAGAGAGTCGGGATAAATGGGTTCTTTTCGGGTTGGAAATCAGTGGTTAGAGGTGTGCCACAGGGATCGGTGCTGGGACCACAACTGTTTACAATATACATAGATGACCTGGAAGAGGGGACGGAGTGTAGTGTAACAAAATTTGCAGATGACACAAAGATTAGTGGGAAAGCGGGTTGTGTAGAGGACACAGAGAGGCTGCAAAGAGATTTAGATAGGTTAAGCGAATGGGCTAAGGTTTGGCAGATGGAATACAATGTGATCTCTTCCACCTTGGGGGGAAAAAAAAACAGTAAAAGGGAATATTATTTGAATGGGGAGAAATTACAACATGCTTCGGTGCAGAGGGACCTGGGGGTCCTTGTGCATGAATCCCAAAAAGTTAGTTTGCAGGTGCAGCAGGTAATCAGGAAGGCGAATGGAATGTTGGCCTTCATTGCGAGAGGGATGGAGTACAAAAGCAGGGAGGTTCTGCTGCAACTGTATAGGGTATTGGTGAGGCCGCACCTGGAGTACTGCGTGCAGTTTTGGTCACCTTACTTAAGGAAGGATATACTAGCTTTGGAGGGGGTACAGAGACGATTCACTAGGCTGATTCCGGAGATAAGGGGGTTACCTTATGATGATAGATTGAGTAGACTTGGTCTTTAGTTGTTGGGAGTTCAGAAGGATGAGGAGTGATCTTATAGAAACATTTAAAATAATGAAAGGGATAGACAAGATAGAGGCAGAGAGGTTGTTTCCACTGGTCGGGGAGACTAGAACTAGGGGGCACAGTCTCAAAATACGGGGGAGCCAATTTAAGACCGAGTTGAGAAGGAATTTCTTCTCCCAGAGGGTTGTGAATCTGTGGAATTCTCTGCCCAAGGAAGCAGTTGAGGCTAGCTCATTGAATGTATTCAAATCACAGATAGATAGATTTTTAACCAATAAGGGAATTAAGGGTTACGGGGAGCGGGCGGGTCAGTGGAGCTGAGTCCACGGCCAGATCAGCCATGATCTTTTTGAATGGCGGAGCAGGCTCGAGGGGCTAGATGGCCTACTCCTGTTCCTAATTCTTATGTTCTTATGTTCCAGTCTTTCTTGCTGCTTCCGTTCCCTCCACCTCGATCCTGGAGGGCGAGGTTGACTGCCAGTACAGCCCCCATTAATGTCACCAAGTGTAGGAGTTTGATTTTTTAAAGAATAAATGTCGCTACTTTTTCGTTGCCACAATACGCCTGATACTAAATAACCTTGAAATCACAAATGAGACTGTTGCACTGTGAAACTGACAAGAAAGCACTGAAACTCCACTAACCTCCAGCTGCGACTCATTACTAATGACCCCTTTTAATAATGTCCCTGGAGCTGGCTTCCTGGTGCTTCACACCAGCTCTCCCTGTCTCCAGGCGTTAAGGTAGATGGCGACAATCAATTTCACAGAGCAGGTGGTCAGTGAGTGTTGCACACTCACTAATGTCATGATCCACCTGGCATTGAGGCTCCCAGTGATAACTGTTAACGGTGGCACTGCGGGGGGCGGGGGGGCGGGATTTGACGTTCGGCGCTGGATTCACCTCGTCCCGGCGATAAAGCTGGTGCTAGCTAGAGGCACTAAGGTACTGAATTTTTCCCTGCATGAGTTCAAGTTAATTTTCTTAGCTAAGGTATTCAAAACCACCTAGGAGGACAAGGGCAGCAGGCACATGGGAACACCATCACCTGCAAGTTCCACACCATCCTGACGTGGAAATATCGTGCCGTTCCTTCATCGTCGCTGGGTCAAAATTGTCGAACTCGCTCCCTAACAGCATTATGGGAGTACCTTCACCACACAGACTGAAGCGGTTCAAGAAGGCGGCTCACCACCGACTTCTCCAGAGCAATAAGGGATAGATGATAAATGTTGGCCTTTCAAGCAGTGCATTCCAAATCACAACAATTCACTGAGTAAATGTATTCTTCCTCATGCTGCCTCGCTTTCTTTTGCCAATCAACTTAATTCTGTGTCCTCTGGTGACTGACCCTTCTACCACTGGAAAAATTCTCCTTATTTACTCTATCAAAAGTCATCATGATTTTGAATACCTCAATCAACTCTCCACTTAACCTTCTTTACCAATGGATCCATTACAGACCCAATCCACGTCCGGACTGGGGTCAAACAGGACTGCGTCATCGCCCCAACCTTCTTCTCAATCTTCCTCGCTGTCATGCTCCACCGCAGTCAACAAGCTCCCCACTGGAGTGCAACTAAACTACAGAACCAGTGGGAAGCTGTTTAGCCTTCGCCATCTCCAGGCCAGGTCCAAGATCACCCCAACATCTGTCGTCGAGCTACAGTACGTGGACAATGCCTGCGTCTGTGCACATACAGAGGCTGCACTCCAGGACATAGTTGATATATTTACTGAGGCGCAACGAAAGCATAGGGCTTACGCTAAACATCCGCAAGACAAAGATCCTCCTGTCTTCGCTGCACAGCACTGACCTCCCCGTCGTCAAGATCCATGGCACGGCCCTGCACAATGTGGACCATTTCCCCATACCTCAGGACCCTCTTATCAACAAGAGCAGACACTGACGATGAGATTCAACACCGCATCCAGTGCGCCAGTGCAGCCTTCGGCCGCCTGAGTAAAAGAGTGTTCGAAGATCAGGCCCTCAAATCTGCCACCAAGCTCATGGTCTACAGGGCTGTAGTAATACCCGCCCTCCTGTATGGCTCAGAGACATGGACCATATACAGTAGACCCCTCAAGTTGCTGGAGAAATACCACCAACGATGTCTTCGCAAGATCCTACAAATCTCCTGGGAGGTCAGACGCATCGACATTAGCGTCCTCGACCAGGCCAACATCTGCAGCATTGAAGCACTGACCACACTTGATCAGTTTCGCTGGGCAAGCCACATTGTCCACATGCCAGGACACGAGACTCCCAAAGCAAGCGCTCTACTCGGAACTCCTTCACGGTTACGAGCCAAAAGGTGGGCAGAGGAAACGTTACAAGGACATCCTCAAAGCCTCCCTGATAAAATGCAACATCCCCAGACACCTGGGAGTCACTGACCAAAGACCGCCCTCAGTGGAGGAAGTGCACCCGGGCGGGTGCTGAGCACCTCGAGTCTCATCGCCAAGCGCAGGCAGCGGAAAGAGCATGCGGCAAACCTGTCCCACCCTCAATGACTGTCCCACCTGTGACAGGGACTGTTCAGCCACCTAAGGACTCATTTTATGAGTGCAAGTGTTCCTCAATTCTGTGGGACTGCCTATGATGATGACTTAACCTTCTCTGCTCTAAATGAAACTCCATCTTCTCCACATAACAGATTTCTTTAAAATCACTTCTGCACCCTCTACTCCTTCAAAAGAGTGAAGTATTAGATGAGAGAGGAAGTATTAAGGGGTTTAGTATCTTCGAAAGTAGATAAATCACCAGGTCTGGACAAAATATATCCCAGGCTGTTAAAAGGGAGAAAATAGTGGAGGTTCTGACCATGATTTTCCAATCCTCACTGGCGACAGGCATTGTGCCAGAGGACTGCTAACATTGTACTGTTGTTCCCTCAACGACTATCTGTCCCACCTGTAAGAGAGACTGTGGCTCTCGTATTGGACTGTTCAGCCACCAAAGAACTCACTTCAAGAGTGGATGCAAGTCTTCCTCAATTCTGAGAGACTGCCAATGATGATGCTTAAAAAGGGATAGACCAAGCAATTACAGGCCCATCAGCCTAACCTCGGTGATGGGCAACTTATTGGAAAAAATTCTGAGGGACAGTATCAATTGTCATTTAGAAAGGCATGGATTAGCCTTGTAGGTTATAGCACTTCAGGTGCACATCCAAGTACTTTTTTTAAAGTGGTGAGGGTTTCTGCCTCGATCACTTTCAGGCAGAGATCTATACCCTCACCACTCTCTGGGTGAAAACATTTCTGCTCAAAACCTCCTCCCACTTACTTTAAATCTATGCCCCCTGGTTGTTGACGCCTCTGCTAAAGGAAATAGGATCTTCCTAGCCACTCTAGCTAGGCTCCTCGTAATTTTATACACCGTAATCAGCCTCCTGTTCCAAAGAAAATAACTCCAGCCTATCCCATCTTTCCTCATAGCTAAATTTAATTACCAGGAGGGGATAGATTGAAAATCCAAAAACAGGCATGGTAATTGCAATGCACGATTAGCCCATCCCGGTCAATGAAATACAGGCAGCACGCCATTTTCATTACTACCAGCTCATTATTGCTGTATGCAGACAACTCTAACCACACTGTTGGTTGCACACATCAGCAGGGAGTCCAACATCATTAGTTGCCAGCACTACTTAAAGCTAGCCTGTACTGATTAAATATAGCTTGCAGCTCTTAGAGAAGGTGCATTGTAGCTGCTGAAGATGCGAACATTCAGAATAGTGCCATGCAACAAAGAAAAGTGGCTGACCATGTGAGAAAGCACACTACTGTTTGCAGATGTTGTACTCCTGTCTCTCCTGAAGACTCATCTTTGCCACATCCATGCAAACTATAATCTCATGTGCTTTATATCTAAAAGGACTTGAATACAAGGGGGTAGAAGTTACACTACAATGCCCCAATTAGTGTTCGGTATGTGCACCACACTTAGCCTTGGAGGGAGTGTAGCATAGATATACCAGAATTATGTCGCTCAGGGCTTAAATTATGAGATTACACAAACTGGAGGTGTATTCCCCAGAATTAAATTTAAATGATTAAGGGGTGATTTAATCAGTTTAAGGTATTAAGAGGAACCAAGTTTCTCTACCTTATTTCAGCTATAATACAGAAAATGCTGGAAGTACTCAAGTCAGGCATTTGCAGAGTTCACGTTTAAAGTGAATGACCATCAACCTGAACTCTGCTTCTCTCCAGATTCTGCCTAACATGCAAAGTATTTCAAAGACTTTTTATTTCAGATTTCTAGCATCCGCAATATTTTTCTGTTAAACTATTTCTGCTGATTGGAGAGTCTGGGACTAAGCCGGGGGGGGGGAAACTGAAATTTGCCAGATCTTTCAGGAGCAAAGTTAGAAAACACTTCTACACAGGGTGGTAGTAGTTTGGTACTCCTTTCCACAAAAAGCAGTCAATGTTAGGTCACGTTAATAAAAATCTTAACAGATTTAAAGTTAACGAGATTAAGGGATAGGCAACAAAGGCAGGTGGTATATTGAATTAGATCACTGATCAGCCAAGATCTAATTAAATGGCAGAATAGTCAAGGGGGCTAAATGGCCTACTTCTGGTTCCTATGTTATATTTCCAATCTCCCTTTCCCCTCAAGTCCTTGAAATTGTCACCTCCCAATTCCATGGCCACCTTTCCTGCAACTGCATGCATTAATCTCCAATCAGGTTTCTACAACCAGCACAGCAGACAGTCCAAATCAAAGCCACAAATGACATTGTGCACTATCCCTCAGCCTTCTTGATGTCTCTGCGGCCTGACAGTTGACCATATCTCCTCCAACACCTTGCCACAGCTGTAGAGTATTATCCTCACTTGGTTCCACTCTATCCCATCCAACCCAATCATAGCCAGAGCACTGAGCTAATGTTGCTTGACATAGATATAGCTTGGTCTTGACTGTGATCTGAGACATAGCAGGTTGTTGGGACTAACGACCATCACTTGGGGCTGGATTGTCCAAGGTGGAACAAAAGGGGAAAGAGAATGAGTCAAGTCAATGGTGTAAATGACTGAACTATGTCTGGATGAGACAGGAACTGTAGAGGTGGCACTTGATATCCATGTACAAGGAGATAAATTTGCAACTGCACACCTCACCCAGCATTGTGTGTTGCCATCTTTTTCTGCTCCCCCCATTAACATAACATTAACACATTCCATATGGAAACTTTGGCTAACATGTACATGAACATACAAGTGAAAATACTCAATCCTTTGGCAATCTGATTTCTTGTCGGGGAGTTCAGAAAGCACTACAGCTTTTCAGAAAACAGGTACACCAGTCACCATGCTTGCTTGATTGCCTCAAGGAACTGATAACGTAGCTAAGTTTGCTGACGATACAAAGATGGGAGGAAAAGCAATGTGTGAGGACACAAAAAAATCTGCAAACTGACAGTGGGCAAAAATTTGGCAGATGGAGTATAATGTTGGAAAGTGTGAGGTCATGCACTTTGGCAGAAAAAAATCAAAGAGCAAGTTATTATTTAAATAGAGAAAGATTGCAAAGTGCCACAGTACAGCAGGACCTGGGGGTACTTGTGCATGAAACACAAAAGGATGGTATACAGATACAACAAGTGATCAGGAAGGCCAATGGTATCTTGGCCTTTATTGCAATGGGGATAGAGTATAAAAGCAGGCAAGTCTTGCTACAACTGTACAGGATATTTGGTGAGGCCACACCTGGAATACTGCGTGCAGTTTTGGTTTCCATATTTACAAAAGGATATACTTGCTTTGGAGACAGTTCAGAGAAGGTTCACTAGGTTGATTCTGGGGATGACTTATGAGGAAAGGTCACGTAGGTTGGGCCTCTACTCATTGGAATTCAGAAGAATGAAGTGTGATCTTATCGAAACATATAAGATTATGAGGGAGCTTGACAAGGTGGACACAGAGAGGATGTTTCCACTGATTGGGGGGGGGGGGGGGGTAGGGGAGACTAGAACGAGAGGGCACACGCGATCTTAGAATAAGGGAACACCCATTTAAAAACAGACGAGGAGAAATTTCCTGAGGTTTGTAAATGTGAAATTCTCTGCCTCGAGAGAGCTATGGAAACTTGGACATTGAATAAATTTAAGACAGAAATAGACAGTTTCTTAAACGCTAAAGGGGTTATGGGGAGCGGGTGGGGAAGTGGAGCCAAGTCCATGATCAGATCAGCCATGATCTTATTGAATGGCGGAGCAGGCTTGAGGGGCCTACTCCTGATGTTCTGTCATGGAATAATAGAGGCAATGTTAAATCAGAGCTCCTCGCTCTCAAAAAGAGGAAGAGTCACCAAGAGGAACAGGCTTACACTACTTCAATATCCTTAAGCTTTAAAAAAAAGAAACTGCAGAGTTAAAAGTGACAGTATTTTATTCTTACACCAAGTCATAAAATTTACGCCATCAGTACACAGGCTCCACCAACTTCCTTGATTTTCTCTTCAGCTTTCCTGCTGAAGAACTTGGCCTTGACGATGACTGGCTGTTTGGGCAATCTTCCTTTGCCCAGGACTTTATAGTAACCCTGAGGAGGAAAAACAAGCACAAGGATTCAAAGACTAAATCAACAAAAAAAATGATTCTAGGCCAAAACTGGATTCTTTCAAACACCAAACCAGTGATTTAATGTATATTTATTTTTAAACCAGTACAAAACAATCAAGTGTATTTATTGCATTACATGGAAATCAACTGCTCCTAAAAATAAAAAAAAGTTGCGGTTGTATACAAATGTGATTCCAACATCTGAAATCTTCAGATTTCTGACAGCTCAGAAGTCTGATCTGCAAGATCAAAATCAAATCTAATTGCAATTGGTTATCTGGGAGGCGTGCCATATTTGGATGGCAATGGAGGGAGCAAAAAGGGGTTTCAGAAGCCATTATGTCTGCCACACAACAGCCAGAAGTCTATTTTCAGTATCTTTGTTGCAAAATTTTAATAGTGAGGGAAAACCAGAATTATTTGAACAAACCATCACAAATCACTTTATTGGTAAGAACCTGGAAAGTTTGTTTAGCATAGGCTACACCAATTACATTCCATTTTAGGAGGTGAGGAATGAATAAATTAATAGGTCTCTGGAAATACTCAGGTCAGGCAGCGTTTGTGGAATGAGAAACAGAGTTAATGTTTCAGGTCAATGACCCTTCGTCAGAAAGTAAATCGGCAAAGCAAGCTAAACTGAACACGAGCTAGAACAAATGGTTCAAACTAGTAAATGGCAAATTAAGGACAAATAGCAGAAGTTCTACACAAAGAATGATCAATACACAAAGGAATCCTGGATATAGTAATGGAGACTAAAATGCTAAAGCCATTTTAAAATATAATTGATGCCATGGAGGGTCATTCACCCCACCTCACAAATGGCACATAAAATTCACAACCACCACAAAATAAAACAAACATTCACAACTGCCTCACAAAATAAAACAATGTCACTGATGGTGTGACTGACTGGGCTACAAAAGGAGCAACAGCCAGTGAATAAGATCAGTAGTTACTTTTCGAAAACTATAGCACACCAAGACAACAGAAAATGTAAAGGCGTGACTCTAGTCTCGATTCCGAAGAATTAAGTACCAAACTCTACTGCAACAAATGATGTTATATTGCTAGCTAACGCCTTATACTATACATTTAGAAAATGTTTTGTAGGAGCATTGCTAGAGACCCACAATATTTGCTTTACTCCTTGAAACTTGTGCTTTTGATTTACAGATTTGTAATTGATAGGTCATCTCTAATCAAGTTCTTTATTTTTGGTGGTCATTAGCATGGTGGATAGGAGCGAGTCTATGGATGTTGTCTATATGGGCTTCCTTAAAGCATTTGATAAGGTGATTAGCACAAGAGATGGCTAAAAATGACAGTACAGGGAATTGGAGGTAACCACATGACATGGGTCAGTAATTAGGCAAGAGAGTGTGGATAAAGGGTTCATTCTGATCAGCAGGAGGTGACAAGATATTCCCCAATGATCTGTACTGGGGTGTCTGCTCATCACCATTTGTAAATAAATGACTTGAATGAAGGAAGAGTTGTATATTCAAGTTTGCATTTGACACCAATTTAGGAAGCACAGTAAATTGTGTAGATGGAGCAGAAGTTGCAAAAGGACAGAGATTTGTTGAATGGGCAAAATTATGGCAAAAGCATTAAATGTGGGGAAGTGCGAAGTTATGCACTTTAGATCAGAGACAAAAATCAGAGTATTTTCTAATAGAGACTAGGAACTATGGAGGAGCAACAGGACATACAAATCACAAAGCTTGTGCACAGGTACAAATAGTATTCAAAAAGACTAAAGGGATGTTGGATTTTATGATTGCAAGTCAAGTGAGGAAGTGAAGCTTCAGTTGCACATAGCTGTGGTTAGTATTGCATTCAGTTTTGAGCACCAAACTGCAGTAAAAATGTACTGATCTTTTACAATGCAGTGTTTATAAAACACTTTTTAGTGTTTATGACGACAGGTTGAATAAATTTGGCTTCCTTCAGTTTCTTCCTGATCAACTGGGACTAAATGCTAGGATATTGCCATACGATTACCAAATCTGTTCAGTTCATCTGACCCACTTTATAAAATAAAACCAACACTGGCACATGAGAAGTGTTCTCGGCTACAATTATCAGTTATTTCTCTCTTTTTAAATCCAGCACATCCTATCTGTAGACTAGCCCCAGAAAAACAGTATTTTAAATTCCCAAGAGGGAGCACTTACAGCATGCACAACATCAATCACAGGTGCTGGTCCTTCTGGTTTCTTGGCATAGTTTAGTCTGGTCTGTTCACTGACCAGCGTCCACAGCTTATCCAGATTTATGGTCGGGCAGAATAACTGATTCTTCTTTAGATGGTAATGTCTCATACCAACTTTTCCAAAGTAACCTGGGTGACTGAAAAACAATGGTTCAGAAACTCAAACGAACCCATCGAACATAAAACAAGTACACTACAAACATGGACTTGAACTCAACCCAATGCAACCCAGCATTTTAGGAAAATTCAGGGATAATACTAGTTTTCTACATTTTTTAATTTCATTCTTACAAGTTTCCCAAGTTTAGGCAATGTATAGTGAGTGGTATGCAATGTTATTATTGCAGTCACCTCAAAAATGTGCAATAGGAATTTATTCCTTCATTTCTGTATTTTATGGAGACAGTCTATTCACTTCCATCTTTCCCCAACATACCAAAATCAGCACACAAGCATATTCTGGGGCGATTTCCTTAATTGTCTCTCCTCACACCTGATAATGCTTCCAATTTCCCCACAACAGAAATCAGAACTCTCACTGCAGAAAGTCAATCAACTCATGACTTACCGCGACAATACAACAGGCCAAAGCTTCAACATGCCCCATCACCATAGGAAAATCATGAATTTAAAATTTGGCCCGAGTGGAAATTGGAAGCTTTACCATGGGTAATTAATAAATAAAGGTTTACTGGCGGATTAATTCCAAAGACTACCACCTCTTTTAATAAAGACCTCCAAAACGACCCAGTCTCAGGTTTAATGAGCTTTCAAGCATTAGTACAGGACACTTATGAAGTGATCCACAAGCTCGATGAACAAGGAATCCAAAGCCAGTTGTTTCTTTGTGCATGTGACCATAATGCTCTGGGTCAGTTTAGGAACTCCCAAGCCTGGCAAATTGGAAGACTGATCCCCAATTAGTGGATTGACACCAAAAAGAGCAGCTTCTGCCAGCCCTTGATTCAAAAAGGACCTAGTCATCAAAAGAGACACTAAAGTACAGAGGTGACAGGTACCATCAGCAGAGATCACAGCAGCGAGGTGAGGTGAGGAACAAACCAACTGGGAGCCAAGGAGGAAAAAAGCACTAGTCAGTCATCTTTTTTGCATGTGAGTTTTGAACATGTTTACACACAGGGACATGGGTGTTGGTGCTTGTGGGTGTTACATATGACAGTTCAAATTAGAAAGTTGTTTGAATACTGCTACTCATTACTAAATCATGTGGCCCACAGATCTGGCTCTGTTGGGCTATCCCCACTATTCCAAGCTCTAGCTGGTCCAGAATGTAGGTACCTACATCCTTTACTGATCTCCAGTGCTCTTCAGCACAAGGATTTCAAAATCCCTCTGCAACCTAGTACCTTTATTTTCAACCAGCTCCACAGTCGTTATTCCAATCGTAGTCTATTAAATGAAGCAGAACACACCGATCAGTGGCAGAGTATTCTTGCCCCCATCTAGAAATATTTCTCTAAACTTTGCTAAAGGATGTAGGTACCTACATTCTGGACCAGCTAGAGCTTGGAATAGTGGGGGAATATCCCAACAGAGCCAGATCTGTGGGCCACATGATTTAGTAATGAGTAGCAGTATTCAAACAACTTTCTAATTTGAACTGCCATATGTAACCCCCACATGCACCAACACCCATGTCCCTGTGTGTAAACATGTTCAAAACTCATTTGCTAAAAAAGGTGCAATATGAAAATTCTTGTAAATGAAAACAACAGCTTTTTAAAATTTTAAACAATGACCCATAGAGATGTCTTAACACTTAATGAATACCTTTCCAAAACAGATTTTACTGCATGTCCTACCTGGGCAAACTAGAGTGTGACCGAGTACAGCTGACGTTTATTTTGTGGCTGAGCACAGTCACTCTGAAGTTAGCTATGGCATATTTTAAGTGCTACAGGTGATCCTACCTGATATAATTTGCATAGTCCATCAAGGGACTTCACTCCTTTCCAAAACAAAATATTTAGAATTCAGCAACTCAGACTGAGGAGAATCTTGTGCCATAGAAGATACCTCAATTTAAATGGAGTTCAACAATAATGTATGAGCAGCTACAGTAAACACGAGACATTTTGGGGAAGAGCAAGAAAAGTAACTTGAACCAAGGGTGACACTACACATTCAATGGATGACTTGAGTAGTTTTCACAAGTTGAGCAAGGGCAGAGAGAAAGTATCCAAGCCCCCAGTAATCAGGAAAATAAATGAAATGGACAAAATTCATTTAAAAACTAGAACAATTTGAATTCTAACTTCTGCATCTACATAGCATTCTAAAACTAACAGGAAAGAGAAGTGGTAGAGTCTAGGTGCTGCAGAAGAGAACAAAGGAATAATCAGATGGGTTGCTGGGGCACCTCACGGCATGGTCAAGTCCATTTGAAGAGAATGCCATAAAAATGGAGACAAGCAAGCAAAAGGTATTTGTCTAGTTTCAGCTGACTACATCAGTCAGCAGGGACAAATGAAGGCAACCTTTTGCACAGGCCCACAATGCACTTAACACATGGATTTAAGCAAACAATTAAGACCATTTTCCAATGCAGTTACAGAGCTGGATGACAAAATCAAGTTGCGAAAGTTACATACCACTTTATACAATGTCACTAATCTGGTGGCCGACTGTGCTACAAGTAGCAGCAGCCAGTAAATAAAATTAGTATTCATTCTTCGAGAACTATAGCACACCAGAACAACTGGGAATGTCAGGATGTGACTCTAGTCTCGATATCTTGTAAAAAGGGAGAGGGTAAAGAGGATAGAAGCATTCACACAACCTTGTATACCAGAAATAAACAGAATGTGCTGGATATCCTTGTATCCGAGTAGAGTGGACAAGGGCAAACCAGTGGATGTGGTATATTTGGACTTTCAAAAGGCTTTTGACCAGGTCCCACACAAGAGATTGGTGTGCAAAATTAAAGCACATGGTATTGGGGGTAATGTACTGACATGGATCGAGAACTGGTTGGCAGACAGGAAGCAGAGAGTCGGGATCAACGTGTTCTTTTCAGAATGGCAGACAGTGACTAGAGGAGTGCCGCAGGGCTCAGTGCTGGGACCCCAGCTCTTTACAATATACATTAATGATTTAGATGAAGGAATTGAGTGTAATATCTCCAAGTTTGCAGATGACACTAAACTGGGTGGCAGTGTGAGCTGTGAGGAGGACACCAAGAGTCTGCAGGGTGACTTGGGACAGGTTGGTGAGTGGGCAAATGCATGGCAGATGCTGTATAACGTGGATAAATGTGAGCTTATCCACTTTGGAGACAAAAACACGAAGGCAGATGATCTGAATGGAAGCAGATTAGGAAAAGGGGAGGTGCAACGAGACCTGGTGTCATGGTACATCAGTCATTGAAAGTTGGTATGCAGGTACAGCAGGCGGTGAAAGCAGCAAATGGTATGTTGGCCTTCATAGCTAGGGGATTTGAGTATAGGAGCAGGGAGGCCTTACTGCAGTTGTACAGGGCCTTGGTGAGGCCTCACCTGGAATATTGCGTTCAGTTTTGGTCTCCTAATCTGAGGAAGAACATTCTTGCTATTGAGAGAGTGCAGCAAAGGTTCACCAGACTGATTCCCGGGATGGCTGGACTGACATGAGGAGAGACTGGATCGACTGGGCCTTTATTCACTGGAGTTTAAAAGGATGAAAGGGGTTCTCATTAGAAACATAAAATTCTGACAGGACTGGACAAGTTAGATGCAGGAAGAATGTTCCCGATGTTGGGGAAGTCCAGAACCAGGGGACACAGTCTAAGGATAAGGGGCAAGCCATTTAGGACTGAGATGAGGAGAAACTTCACTCTAGAGTTGTTAACGTGTGAAATTTCTTACCGCAGAGTTGTTGCCAGTTCGTTCGAGATATTTAAGAGAGTTAGATGTGGCCCTTACGGCTAAAGGAATCAAGGGGTATGGTGAGAAAGCAGGAATGGGGTACTGAAGTTGCATGTTCAGCCATGAACTCATTGAATGGCGGTGCAGGCTAGAAGGGCCGAATGGCCTACTCCTGCACCTATTTTCTATGTTTCTATCCTGCCAGAATTGTTAATTTCAATAATGTTAAACTTGCGGTAGTATTTCTCTCTGGCCCCTCTCCCCTCTCCCACCCACTGGCTGCCCCTAAATTTGCAGATGCCCTTTTGGTACCAAGACTTCATAACAGACACCAGAGTTAGTGCAAGATTACAATTACACTAACTTGGATCAAAACACATTTAGTACAATACATACTATTTATCAAAGTTGATTCTGTGATGGTGCATACCACCAGCATTGCCACGACCACCAGGATGCTTTCTGTGTTTGCCTAGAGACAGAAGAAAGTGTTATCCGGTATTCTGAACACACATGCAAAAAATGATTTGAGCCTGCAGTTACTACTCACCAATACGGCCATGACCGTGGCTAACGTGTCCTCTCAGCTTCCTGGTTTTTCTCAATCTGGATGGCTAAAATAATTAAAAGCAACTGGTGAGTTATTTAGCCAATGCACAACATTTTACACTGGAAAACTGTCTTCTTCCTCCTCTCTCCCCCCCCCCCAAAAGTATGTTTACAGGCAAAAATCACATGACTGTGAAAATCATACCCACTTAAATTTTTAAAGATTACAGTAAATGCATTAACCCACTGCTATTGCTAACTAAATGCATCTGCACTTAATTTTCCTGGCAGCTTCTTGTACAGCCATTTTGAGGCCTGCTTCTATGGAGATGTAACTAGGGAGGACTTACTGCAATTGTACAGGGCCTTGAGGTCACACCTTGAATATTGTGTAGTTTTGGTCTCCTAATCTGAGGAAGGACATTCTTGCTATTGAGGGAGTGCAGCAAAGGTTCAACAGACTGATTCCCGGGATGGCAGGACTGACACGAAGAAAGGCTGGATTGTCTAATCTTATATTCACTGGAGTTATGAAGAATGAGGGGATCTCATAGAAACCTAAAATTCTGACGGGATTGGACAGGTTAGATGCAGGAAGAATTTCCCGATGTTGGGGAAGTCCAGAACCAGGGGTCACAGTCTAAAGATAAGGGGTAAGCCATTTAGGACAGCGATGAGGAGAAACTTCTTCACTCAGAATTGTGAACGTGTGGAATTCTCGACCTCAAAGTTGTTGAGGCCAGTTCGTTAAATATATTCAAAAGGGAGTTAGATGTGGCCCTTACGACTAAAGGGATCAAGGGGTATGGAAAGAAAGCAGGAAAGGGGTACTGAAGTGCATGATCAGCCATGATCTTATTGAATGGTGGTGCAGGCTCAAAGGGCCGAATGGCCTACTCCTGCACCTATATTCTATGTATTCTGCCATTACTATAGATCTACAAGGTGGAATCTCAAATCAAAGTTCACATCTAAACAATGCGCTTTTGCTATATTATTGTGCGCACTATTCAAGCCTTTAACCCATTAAATAAAAACCTCAATAAATGAGAGCTGACATGTTTTACAAAATAGATACAGGATTGTAGTGCAATCATGTTAAACATTCAGACATGTATGTCCCATCAATCAAGTTTCATCAATATTCCTTTCACAAACTATTTGGCCCAGTTTTGGTCTCCGTATTTAAAGGATATACTTGCATTGGAGGCTGTTCAGACAGTTCACTAGGTTGATTCCAGAGATGAGGGGGTTAACTCATGAAGATAGGTTGAGTATGTTGAGCCTATACACACTGAAGTTCAGAAGAATGAGGTGACCTTATTGAAACTTATAAAAGATAGCGGGGGTTTGACAAGGTGAATGCAGTGAGGATATTGACAGTGGATAAGCAATGGCAAACATTTAAAGATCACATGGATGAACTTCAGCAATTGTACATCCCTGTCTGGAGTAAAATTAAAACAGGGAAGGTGACTCAACTGTAGCTAAAAGGGAAATTAAGGATAGTGTTAAAACCAAGGAAGAGGCATATAAGTTAGCTAAAAAGCAACAAACCTGAAGACTGGGAGAAATTTAGAATTCCAGAGGAGGACTAAGGGTTTAATTAGGAGGGGGAAAATAGAGTACGAGAGGAAACTTGCAGGGAACATAAAAACTGACTGCAAAAGCTTCTATAAATATGTGAAGAGAAAAAGATTAGTGAAGGCAAACATAGGTCCCTTGCAGTCGGATTCAGGTGAATTTATAACAGGGAACAAAGAAACGGCAGACCAATTGAACAAATACTTCGGTTCTGTCTTCACAAAGGAAGACACAAATAACCTTCCGAATGTACTAGCGGACAGTGGGTTTTGTGAGAAGGAGGAACTAAGGATATCCTTATTAGGCGGGAAATTGATGGGATTGAAGGCCGATAAATCCCCAGGGCCTGATGTCTGCATTCTAGAGTACTTAAGGAAGTGGCCCTAGAAATAGTGGATGCATTGGTGATCATTTTCCAACATATGGACTGGAGGGTAGCTAATGTAACACCACTTTAAAAAAAAAAGGAGGGAGAGAAAACAGGTAATTATAGACAAGTTAGCTTGACATCAGCAATGGGGAAAATGTTCGAATCAATCATTATGAAATAGCAGCGCATTTGGAAAGTAGTGACAGGATCAGTCCAAGTCAGCATGGATTTATGAAAGGGAAATCATGCTTGACGAATCTTCTGGAATTTTTTGAGGATGTAACTAGCAGAGTTGACAAGGAAGAATCAGTGGATGTGGTGTATTTGGACTTTCAAAAGGCTTTTGACAAGGTCCCGCACGTGATTGGTGTGCAAAATCAAAGCGCATGGATAGAGAACTGGTTGGCAGACAGGAAGCAGAGAGTCAGGATAAACGCGTCCTTTTCAGAATGGCAAGCAGTGACTAGTGGGGTGCCGCAGGGCTCAGTGCTGGGACTCCAGCTATTTACATTAGCGATTTAGATGCAGGAACTGAGTGTAATATCTCCAAGTTTGCAGACGATACTAAACTGGGTGGCAGTGTGAGCTGTGAGGATGCCACCAAGAGGGTGCAGGGTGACTTGGACAGGTTAGGCGAGTGGGCAAATGCTTGGTAGATGCAGTATAATTTGGATAAATGTGAGGTTATCCATTTTGGGGGCAAAAACATAAAGGCAGATTATCTGAATGACAGATTAGGAAAAGGGGAGGTGCAACGAGACCTGGGTGTCAGGGTTCATCAGTCATTGAAAGTTGGCATGCAGGTACAGCAGGCGGTGAAGGCAGCAAATGGTATGTTGGCCTTCATAGCTACAGGATTTGAGTATAGGAGCAGGGAGGTCTTACTGCAGTTGTACAGGGCCTTGGTGAGGCCTCACCTGCAATATTGTGTTCAGTTTTGGTCTCCTAATATGAGGAAGGATATTCTTGCTATTGAGGGAGTGCAGCAATGGTTCACCAGACTGATTCCAGGGATGGCTGGACTGACATGAGAAGGGACTGGATCGAATGGGCCTTTATTCACTGGAATTTAGAAGGATGAGTGGATCTCAAACGTACAAGATTCTGACAGGACTGGACAGGTTAGATGCGGGAAAAATGTTCCCGATGTCGGGGAAGTCCAGAACCAGGGGACATGGCCGGAGGATAAGGAGTCGACCATTTAGGACTGAGATGAGGAGAAACTTCTTCACTAAGAGTTGTTAACCTGTGGAATTCCCTGCCGCAGTGTTGTTGAATATATCCAGTGAACTGGCATCAAGAGGGAGTTAGATATGGCCCTTACGGCTAAGGGGATCAAGGGGTATGGAGAGAAAACAGGAAAGGGGTACTGAGGGAATGATCAGCCATGATCATATTGAATGGCGGTGCAGGCTCGAAGGGCCGACTCCTGCACCTATTTTCTATGTTTCTACTCAAGGGAAACTAAAACTAGAGGACATAGAAGGGGCTGTCCATTTAAAAAAGATGACAAAATTTGTTCAGGGTTGTAAATCTGTGGAATTCTTTGCCACAGAGAGCGGTGGAGGCTGGGTGATTGAATATATTTAAGGCAGAGACAGAGATTTTTGAGCGATGAGGGAGTGAAGGTTAAGGGGAGCGGCAGGCCATGATCTTATTAAACGGCAGAGCAGGATCGAGGGGCCAAATGGCCTGCTCCTATTTCTTCTCTTTCCCCCCCCCCCCCCTATTTCTGTGTGGCCTCTCAGCAGCTATCGATGATAAATTGCGCACAGATCAGATCAATCGGCGCACTCCCGAGTACCACCATGATTGCAATCTGCAAGCAGTGCAAGTGCGGCTATTGCAGTCTGTCGGCCTGCTGCAATACCCGAGCCAACATGCCCCGAACCCCGCCAATTACAGGTCCGCTCCGAGCCTGCGGCCCCTCCAGCACCGGAGCTTCCCCAACCACAAGCCACAAGGTCCCCGGACAATTTACGCGAATGAATGGGGCTCGTGGGCCTCAGTGTAGCTCACCCGGGGGCTGTGAACTAAACTCTACCCGAGAGAGCGAGGGGGGGGACCGGCCGCGATATATATTCGATATAACACATCATCACAACGGGGCAGGCCACTACCGTGCGCGCTGCGCCCAGGCCCCGCTAACTAGGCCCCGAATTGAAAGCCCATCGAAACAAAACGCAGCTGTGTTTTGGCGAAATGACCGGCCATGTTGTGGGCGGAGGACACGGCGGTGCCGGGACACAACAGCTCTCCCGCTCCCGGTCAGCGTTCGCGGCCGATGCCGGGGGATTGCAATCGCTTCGGACCCGCACACAGCGCTCCCAATTACCTACCATCTTGGCCGATGACGCAAAGAGGAAGGGCCCGGGCAAGTCTCGCGGATTTATTCGAGATTTGGGCGGGTGTTGGACAGCGCCTGCGCAATAACGGTCTGACGCTCCCGGTTGTTCTCGCGCTGCTTTACATAAACCACGCCCCCCGCGCGGGAAACAGTTTTAATTCAAAAACAAGGAACAAACTGAAAAGCCTCAGTCAGTCATTCAGTCAGTGAGGTGATGGGGGCTTGTGGGGAGATACAGGTGATGGGGCCTTGTGGGGAGAGAGATACAGGTGATGGGGGCTTGTGGGAGATACAGGTGATGGAGGCTTGTGGGGAGATACAGGTGATGGAGGCTTGTGGGGAGAGAGATACAGGTGATGGAGGCTTGTGGGGAGATACAGGTGATGGAGCCTTGTGGGGAGATACAGGTGATGGGGCCTTGTGGGGAGAGATACAGGTGATGGAGGCTTGTGGGGAGTGATACAGGTGATGGGGGCTTGTGGGGAGATACAGGTGATGGAGGCTTGTGGGGAGATACAGGTGATGGAGGCTTGTGGGGAGAGAGATACAGGTGATGGAGCCTTGTGGGGAGAGAGATACAGGTGATGGAGCCTTGTGGGGAGATACAGGTGATGGAGGCTTGTGGGGGGATACAGGTGATGGAGGCTTGTGGGGAGATACAGGTGATGGGGGCTTGTGGGGAGAGAGATACAGGTGATGGGGCCTTGTGGGGAGATACAGGTGATGGAGGCTTGTGGGGAGAGAGATACAGGTGATGGAGGCTTGTGGGGAGATACAGGTGATGGAGGCTTGTGGGGAGATACAGGTGATGGAGGCTTGTGGGGAGTGAGATACAGGTGATTGAGGCTTGTGGGGAGATACAGGTGATGGAGCCTTGTGGGGAGAGAGATACAGGTGATGGAGGCTTGTGGGGAGATACAGGTGATGGAGGCTTGTGGGGGGATACAGGTGATGGAGGCTTGTGGGGAGAGAGATACAGGTGATGGAGCCTTGTGGGGAGATACAGGTGATGGAGCCTTGTGGGGGGATACAGGTGATGGAGGCTTGTGGGGAGAGAGATACAGGTGATGGAGGCTTGTGGGGAGGTACAGGTGATGGAGGCTTGTGGGGAGATACAGGTGATGGAGCCTTGTGGGGAGAGAGATACAGGTGATGGAGCCTTGTGGGGAGATACAGGTGATGGAGGCTTGTGGGGGGATACAGGTGATGGAGGCTTGTGGGGAGAGAGATACAGGTGATGGAGGCTTGTGGGGAGATACAGGTGATGGGGGCTTGTGGGGAGAGAGATACAGGTGATGGGGCCTTGTGGAGAGATACAGGTGATGGAGGCTTGTGGGGAGAGAGATACAGGTGATGGAGGCTTGTGGGGAGATACAGGTGATGGAGGCTTGTGGGGAGATACAGGTGATGGAGGCTTGTGGGGAGTGAGATACAGGTGATGGAGGCTTGTGGGGAGATACAGGTGATGGAGCCTTGTGGGGAGAGAGATACAGGTGATGGAGGCTTGTGGGGAGATACAGGTGATGGAGGCTTGTGGGGGGATACAGGTGATGGAGGCTTGTGGGGAGAGAGATACAGGTGATGGAGCCTTGTGGGGAGATACAGGTGATGGAGCCTTGTGGGGGGATACAGGTGATGGAGGCTTGTGGGGAGAGAGATACAGGTGATGGAGGCTTGTGGGGAGGTACAGGTGATGGAGGCTTGTGGGGAGATACAGGTGATGGAGCCTTGTGGGGAGAGAGATACAGGTGATGGAGCCTTGTGGGGAGATACAGGTGATGGAGGCTTGTGGGGGGATACAGGTGATGGAGGCTTGTGGGGAGAGAGATACAGGTGATGGAGCCTTGTGGGGAGATACAGGTGATGGAGCCTTGTGGGGGGATACAGGTGATGGAGGCTTGTGGGGAGAGAGATACAGGTGATGGAGGCTTGTGGGGAGATACAGGTGATGGAGGCTTGTGGGGAGATACAGGTGAAGGAGGCTTGTGGGGAGATACAGGTGATGGAGGCTTGTGGGGAGTGAGATACAGGTGATGGAGGCTTGTGGGGAGATACAGGTGATGGAGGCTTGTGGGGAGATACAGGTGATGGAGCCTTGTAGGGGGATACAGGTGATGGAGGCTTGTGGGGAGAGACATACAGGTGATGGAGGCTTGTGTGGAGATACAGGTGATGGAGGCTTGTGGGGAGATACAGGTGATGGAGGCTTGTGGGGAGATACAGGTGATGGAGGCTTGTGGGGAGTGAGATACAGGTGATGGAGGCTTGTGGGAGATACAGGTGATGGAGGCTTGTGGGGAGATACAGGTGATGGAGGCTTGTGGGGAGAGATACAGATGATGGAGGCTTGTGGGGAGGGATACAAATGGTGGAGGCTTGTGGGGAGTGAGATACAGGTGATGGAGGCTTGTGGGGAGGTACAGGTGATGGAGCCTTGTGGGGAGATACAGGTGATGGGGGCTTGTGGGGAGATACAGGTGATGGAGGCTTGTGGGGAGAGATACAGGTGATGTAGGCTTGTGGGGAGAGATACAGGTGATGGAGGCTTGTGGGGAGTGAGATACAGGTGATGGAGGCTTGTGGGGAGCTACAGGTGATGGAGCCTTGTGGGGGGATACAGGTGATGGAGGCTTGTGGGGAGAGAGATACAGGTGATGGAGGCTTGGGGAGAGATACAGGTGATGGAGGCTTGTGGAGAGAGATACAGTTGATGGAGGCTTGGGGAGAGATACAGGTGATGGAGGCTTGTGGGGAGTGAGATACAGGTGATGGAGGCTTGTGGGGAGGTACAGGTGATGGAGCCTTGTGGGGAGATACAGGTGATGGAGCCTTGTGGAGAGTGAGATACAGGTGATGGAGGCTTGTGGGAGATACAGGTGATGGAGGCTTGTGAGGAGAGATACAGATGATGGAGGCTTGTGGGGAGGGATACATGTGATGGAGGCTTGTGGGGAGTGAGCTACAGGTGATGGAGGCTTGTGGGGAGGTACAGGTGATGGAGCCTTGTGGGGAGATACAGGTGATGGGGGCTTGTGGGGAGATACAGGTGATGGAGGCTTGTGGGGAGAGATACAGGTGATGGAGGCTTGTGGGGAGAGATACAGGTGATGGAGGCTTGTGGGGAGTGAGATACAAGTGATGGAGGCTTGTGGGGAGGTACAGGTGATGGAGGCTTGTGGCTAGATACAGGTGATGGAGCCTTGTGGGGAGATACAGGTGATGGAGGCTTGTGGAGAGATACAGGTGATGGAGGCTTGTGGAGTGAGATACAGGTGATGGAGGCTTGTGGAGAGATACAGTTGATGGAGGCTTGTGGAGAGATACAGGTGATGGAGGCTTGTGGAGAAAGATACAGGTGATGGAGGCTGGTGGAGAGAGATACAGGTGATGGAGGCTTGTGGAGAGATACAGGTGATGGAGGCTTGTGGAGTGATATACAGGTGATGGAGGCTTGTGGAGAGATATAGTGATGGAGGCTTGTGGAGTGATACAGGTGATGGAGGCTTGTGGAGAGATACAGGTGATGGAGGCTTGTGGAGAGAGATACAGGTGATGGAGGCTTGTGGTGTGAGATACAGGTGATGGAGGCTTGTGGAGAGATACAGGTGATGGAGGCTTGTGGAGAGAGATACAGGTGATGGAGGCTTGTGGAGAGAGATACAGGTGATGGAGGCTTATGGGGAGAGATACAGGTGATGGAGGCTTGTGGAGAGAGATACAGGTGATGGAGGCTTGTGCAGAGAGATACAGGTGATGGAGGCTTGTGGGGAGAGATACAGGTGATGGAGGCTTGTGGAGAGATACAGGTGATGGAGGCTTGTGGAGAGAGATGCAGGTGATGGAGGCTTGTGGAGTGAGATACAGGTGATGGAGGCTTGTGGAGAGATACAGGTGATGGAGGCTTGTGGAGAGAGATACAGGTGATGGAGGCTTGTGGAGAGAGATACAGGTGATGGAGGCTTGTGGGGAGAGATACAGGTGATGGAGGCTTGTGGAGTGAGATACAGGTGATGGAGGCTTGTGGAGACATACAGGTGATGGAGACTTGTGGAGAGAGATACAGGTGATGGAGGCTTGTGGAGAGAGAGATACAGGTGATGGAGGCTTGGGGAGAGATACAGGTGATGGAGGCTTGTGGAGAGAGATACAGGTGATGGAGGCTTGTGGAGAGAGATACGGTTGATGGAGGCTTGGGGAGAGATACAGGTGATGGAGGCTTGTGGAGAGATACAGGTAATGGAGGCTTGTGGAGAGAGATACAGGTGATGGAGGCTTGTGGAGAGATACAGGTGATGGAGGCGTGTGGAAAGATACAGGTGATGGAGGCTTGGGGAGTGAGATACAGGTGATGGAGGCTTGGGGAGAGAGATACAGGTGATGGAGGCTTGTGGCGAGAGATACAGGTGATGGAGGCTTGGGGAGAGAGATACAGGTGATGGAGGCTTGGGGAGAGATACAGGTGATGGAAGCTTGTGGGGAGAGATACAGGTGATGGAGGCTTGTGGGGAGAGATACAGGTGATGGAGGCTTGTGGGGAGTGAGATACAGGTGATGGAGGCTTGTGGGGAGGTACAGGTGATGGAGCCTTGTGGGGGGATACAGGTGATGGAGGCTTGTGGGGAGAGAGATACAGGTGATGGAGGCTTGTGGGGAGATACAGGTGATGGAGGCTTGTGGGGAGAGATACAGGTGATGGAGGCTTGTGGGGAGATACAGGTGATGGAGGCTTGTGGGGAGATACAGGTGATGGAGGCTTGGGGAGAGATACAGGTGATGGAGGCTTGTGGGGAGTGAGATACAGGTGATGGAGGCTTGTGGGGAGGTACAGGTGATGGAGGCTTGTGGGGAGATACAGGTGATGGAGCCATGTGGGGAGAGATACAGGTGATGGAGGCTTGTGGGGAGATACAGGTGATGGAGGCTTGTGGGGAGAGATACAGGTGATGGAGGCTTGTGGGGAGATACAGGTGATGGAGGCTTGTGGGGAGAGATACAGGTGATGGAGGCTTGTGGGGAGATACAGGTGATGGAGGCTTGTGGGGAGATACAGGTGATGGAGGCTTGTGGGGAGGTACAGGTGATGGAGCCTTGTGGGGAGATACAGGTGATGGAGCCTTGTGGAGATTGAGATACAGGTGATGGAGGCTTGTGGGAGATACAGGTGATGGAGGCTTGTGGGGAGATACAGGTGATGGAGGCTTGTGGGGAGAGATACAGATGATGGAGGCTTGTGGGGAGGAATACAAGTGATGGAGGCTTGTGGGGAGTGAGATACAGGTGATGGAGGCTTGTGGGGAGGTACAGGTGATGGAGCCTTGTGGGGAGATACAGGTGATGGGGGCTTGTGGGGAGATACAGGTGATGGAGGCTTGTGGGGAGAGATACAGGTGATGGAGGCTTGTGGGGAGAGATACAGGTGATGGAGGCTTGTGGGGAGTGAGATACAGGTGATGGAGGCTTGTGGGGAGGTACAGGTGATGGAGCCTTGTGGGGAGAGAGATACAGGTGATGGAGGCTTGGGGAGAGATACAGGTGATGGAGGCTTGTGGAGAGAGATACAGTTGATGGAGGCTTGGGGAGGGATACAAGTGATGGAGGCTTGTGGGGAGTGAGATAAAGGTGATAGAGGCTTGTGGGGAGGTACAGGTGATGGAGCCTTGTGGGGAGATACAGGTGATGGAGCCTTGTGGAGATTGAGATACAGGTGATGGAGGCTTGTGGGAGATACAGGTGATGGAGGCTTGTGGGGAGATACAGGTGATGGAGGCTTGTGGGGAGAGATACAGATGATGGAGGCTTGTGGGGAGGGATACAAGTGATGGAGGCTTGTGGGGAGTGAGATACAGGTGATGGAGGCTTGTGGGGAGGTACAGGTGATGGAGCCTTGTGGGGAGATACAGGTGATGGGGGCTTGTGGGGAGATACAGGTGATGGAGGCTTGTGGGGAGAGATACAGGTGATGGAGGCTTGTGGGGAGTGAGATACAGGTGATGGAGGCTTGTGGGGAGGTACAGGTGATGGAGCCTTGTGGGGAGATACAGGTGATGGAGCCATGTGGAGAGTGAGATACAGGTGATGGAGGCTTGTGGGAGATACAGGTGATGGAGGCTTGTGGGGAGAGATACAGATGATGGAGGCTTGTGGGGAGGGATACAAGTGATGGAGGCTTGTGGAGTGATACAGGTGATGGAGGCTTGTGGAGAGATACAGGTGATGGAGGCTTGTGGAGAGAGATACAGGTGATGGAGGCTTGTGGAGAGATACAAGTGATGGAGGCTTGTGGAGAGAGATACAGGTGATGGAGGCTTGTGGAGAGAGATACAGGTGATGGAGGCTTGTGGGGAGAGATACAGGTGATGGAGGCTTGTGGAGAGAGATACAGGTGATGGAGGCTTGTGCAGAGAGATACAGGTGATGGAGGCTTGTGGGGAGAGATACAGGTGATGGAGGCTTGTGGAGAGATACAGGTGATGGAGGCTTGTGGAGAGAGAGATACAGGTGATGGAGGCTTGTGGAGAGATACAGGTGATGGAGGCTTGTGGAGAGAGATACAGGTGATGGAGGCTTGTGGAGAGAGATACAGGTGATGGAGGCTTGTGGAGAGAGATACAGGTGATGGAGGCTTGTGGGGAGAGATACAGGTGATGGAGGCTTGTGGAAAGATACAGGTGATGGAGGCTTGTGGAGAGAGAGATACAGGTGATGGAGGCTTGTGGAGAGATACAGGTGATGGAGGCTTGTGGAGAGAGATACAGGTGATGGAGGCTTGTGGAGAGAGATACAGGTGATGGAGGCTTGTGGAGAGAGATACAGGTGATGGAGGCTTGTGGGGAGAGATACAGGTGATGGAGGCTTGTGGAGTGAGATACAGGTGATGGAGGCTTGTGGAGACATACAGGTGATGGAGGCTTGTGGAGAGAGATACAGGTGATGGAGGCTTGTGGAGAGAGAGATACAGGTGATGGAGGCTTGGGGAGAGATACAGGTGATGGAGGCTTGTGGAGAGAGATACAGGTGATGGAGGCTTGGGGAGAGATACAGGTGATGGAGGCTTGTGGGGAGTGAGATACAGGTGATGGAGGCTTGTGGGGAGGTACAGGTGATGGAGCCTTGTGGGGAGATACAGGTGATGGAGCCTTGTGGAGAGTGAGATACAGGTGATGGAGGCTTGTGGGAGATACAGGTGATGGAGGCTTGTGAGGAGAGATACAGATGATGGAGGCTTGTGGGGAGGGATACATGTGATGGAGGCTTGTGGGGAGTGAGCTACAGGTGATGGAGGCTTGTGGGGAGGTACAGGTGATGGAGGCTTGTGGAGAAAGATACAGGTGATGGAGGCTGGTGGAGTGAGATACAGGTGATGGAGGCTTGTGGAGAGATACAGGTGATGGAGCCTTGTGGAGAGTGAGATACAGGTGATGGAGGCTTGTGGGAGATACAGGTGATGGAGGCTTGTGGGGAGAGATACAGATGATGGAGGCTTGTGGGGAGGGATACAAATGGTGGAGGCTTGTGGGGAGTGAGATACAGGTGATGGAGGCTTGTGGGGAGGTACAGGTGATGGAGCCTTGTGGGGAGATACAGGTGATGGGGGCTTGTGGGGAGATACAGGTGATGGAGGCTTGTGGGGAGAGATACAGGTGATGTAGGCTTGTGGGGAGAGATACAGGTGATGGAGGCTTGTGGGGAGTGAGATACAGGTGATGGAGGCTTGTGGGGAGCTACAGGTGATGGAGCCTTGTGGGGGGATACAGGTGATGGAGGCTTGTGGGGAGAGAGATACAGGTGATGGAGGCTTGGGGAGAGATACAGGTGATGGAGGCTTGTGGAGAGAGATACAGTTGATGGAGGCTTGGGGAGAGATACAGGTGATGGAGGCTTGTGGGGAGTGAGATACAGGTGATGGAGGCTTGTGGGGAGGTACAGGTGATGGAGCCTTGTGGCGAGATACAGGTGATGGAGCCTTGTGGAGAGTGAGATACAGGTGATGGAGGCTTGTGGGAGATACAGGTGATGGAGGCTTGTGAGGAGAGATACAGATGATGGAGGCTTGTGGGGAGGGATACATGTGATGGAGGCTTGTGGGGAGTGAGCTACAGGTGATGGAGGCTTGTGGGGAGGTACAGGTGATGGAGCCTTGTGGGGAGATACAGGTGATGGGGGCTTGTGGGGAGATACAGGTGATGGAGGCTTGTGGGGAGAGATACAGGTGATGGAGGCTTGTGGGGAGAGATACAGGTGATGGAGGCTTGTGGGGAGTGAGATACAAGTGATGGAGGCTTGTGGGGAGGTACAGGTGATGGAGGCTTGTGGGGAGATACAGGTGATGGAGGCTTGTGGCTAGATACAGGTGATGGAGGCTGGTGGAGAGAGATACAGGTGATGGAGGCTTGTGGAGAGATACAGGTGATGGAGGCTTGTGGAGTGATATACAGGTGATGGAGGCTTGTGGAGAGATATAGTGATGGAGGCTTGTGGAGTGATACAGGTGATGGAGGCTTGTGGAGAGATACAGGTGATGGAGGCTTGTGGAGAGAGATACAGGTGATGGAGGCTTGTGGAGTGAGATACAGGTGATGGAGGCTTGTGGAGAGATACAGGTGATGGAGGCTTGTGGAGAGAGATACAGGTGATGGAGGCTTGTGGAGAGAGATACAGGTGATGGAGGCTTATGGGGAGAGATACAGGTGATGGAGGCTTGTGGAGAGAGATACAGGTGATGGAGGCTTGTGCAGAGAGATACAGGTGATGGAGGCTTGTGGGGAGAGATACAGGTGATGGAGGCTTGTGGAGAGATACAGGTGATGGAGGCTTGTGGAGAGAGATACAGGTGATGGAGGCTTGTGGAGTGAGATACAGGTGATGGAGGCTTGTGGAGAGATACAGGTGATGGAGGCTTGTGGAGAGAGATACAGGTGATGGAGGCTTGTGGAGAGAGATACAGGTGATGGAGGATTGTGGGGAGAGATACAGGTGATGGAGGCTTGTGGAGTGAGATACAGGTGATGGAGGCTTGTGGAGACATACAGGTGATGGAGACTTGTGGAGAGAGATACAGGTGATGGAGGCTTGTGGAGAGAGAGATACAGGTGATGGAGGCTTGGGGAGAGATACAGGTGATGGAGGCTTGTGGAGAGAGATACAGGTGATGGAGGCTTGTGGAGAGAGATACAGTTGATGGAGGCTTGGGGAGAGATACAGGTGATGGAGGCTTGTGGAGAGATACAGGTAATGGAGGCTTGTGGAGAGAGATACAGGTGATGGAGGCTTGTGGAGAGATACAGGTGATGGAGGCTTGTGGAAAGATACAGGTGATGGAGGCTTGGGGAGTGAGATACAGGTGATGGAGGCTTGGGGAGAGAGATACAGGTGATGGAGGCTTGTGGCGAGAGATACAGGTGATGGAGGCTTGGGGAGAGAGATACAGGTGATGGAGGCTTGGGGAGAGATACAGGTGATGGAGGCTTGTGGGGAGAGATACAGGTGATGGAGGCTTGTGGGGAGAGATACAGGTGATGGAGGCTTGTGGGGAGTGAGATACAGGTGATGGAGGCTTGTGGGGAGGTACAGGTGATGGAGCCTTGTGGGGGGATACAGGTGATGGAGGCTTGTGGGGAGAGAGATACAGGTGATGGAGGCTTGTGGGGAGATACAGGTGATGGAGGCTTGTGGGGAGAGATACAGGTGATGGAGGCTTGTGGGGAGATACAGGTGATGGAGGCTTGTGGGGAGATACAGGTGATGGAGGCTTGGGGAGAGATACAGGTGATGGAGGCTTGTGGGGAGTGAGATACAGGTGATGGAGGCTTGTGGGGAGGTACAGGTGATGGAGGCTTGTGGGGAGATACAGGTGATGGAGCCATGTGGGGAGAGATACAGGTGATGGAGGCTTGTGGGGAGATACAGGTGATGGAGGCTTGTGGGGAGAGATACAGGTGATGGAGGCTTGTGGGGAGATACAGGTGATGGAGGCTTGTGGGGAGAGATACAGGTGATGGAGGCTTGTGGGGAGATACAGGTGATGGAGGCTTGTGGGGAGATACAGGTGATGGAGGCTTGTGGGGAGGTACAGGTGATGGAGCCTTGTGGGGAGATACAGGTGATGGAGCCTTGTGGAGATTGAGATACAGGTGATGGAGGCTTGTGGGAGATACAGGTGATGGAGGCTTGTGGGGAGATACAGGTGATGGAGGCTTGTGGGGAGAGATACAGATGATGGAGGCTTGTGGGGAGGGATACAAGTGATGGAGGCTTGTGGGGAGTGAGATACAGGTGATGGAGGCTTGTGGGGAGGTACAGGTGATGGAGCCTTGTGGGGAGATACAGGTGATGGGGGCTTGTGGGGAGATACAGGTGATGGAGGCTTGTGGGGAGAGATACAGGTGATGGAGGCTTGTGGGGAGAGATACAGGTGATGGAGGCTTGTGGGGAGTGAGATACAGGTGATGGAGGCTTGTGGGGAGGTACAGGTGATGGAGCCTTGTGGGGGGATACAGGTGATGGAGGCTTGTGGGGAGAGAGATACAGGTGATGGAGGCTTGGGGAGAGATACAGGTGATGGAGGCTTGTGGAGAGAGATACAGTTGATGGAGGCTTGGGGAGGGATACAAGTGATGGAGGCTTGTGGGGAGTGAGATACAGGTGATGGAGGCTTGTGGGGAGGTACAGGTGATGGAGCCTTGTGGGGAGATACAGGTGATGGAGCCTTGTGGAGATTGAGATACAGGTGATGGAGGCTTGTGGGAGATACAGGTGATGGAGGCTTGTGGGGAGATACAGGTGATGGAGGCTTGTGGGGAGAGATACAGATGATGGAGGCTTGTGGGGAGGGATACAAGTGATGGAGGCTTGTGGGGAGTGAGATACAGGTGATGGAGGCTTGTGGGGAGGTACAGGTGATGGAGCCTTGTGGGGAGATACAGGTGATGGGGGCTTGTGGGGAGATACAGGTGATGGAGGCTTGTGGGGAGAGATACAGGTGATGGAGGCTTGTGGGGAGAGATACAGGTGATGGAGGCTTGTGGGGAGTGAGATACAGGTGATGGAGGCTTGTGGGGAGGTACAGGTGATGGAGCCTTGTGGGGAGATACAGGTGATGGAGCCATGTGGAGAGTGAGATACAGGTGATGGAGGCTTGTGGGAGATACAGGTGATGGAGGCTTGTGGGGAGAGATACAGATGATGGAGGCTTGTGGGGAGGGATACAAGTGATGGAGGCTTGTGGGGAGTGAGATACAGGTGATGGAGGCTTGTGGGGAGGTACAGGTGATGGAGCCTTGTGGGGAGATACAGGTGATGGGGGCTTGTGGGGAGATACAGGTGATGGAGGCTTGTGGGGAGAGATACAGGTGATGGAGGCTTGTGGAGAGATACAGGTGATGGAGGCTTGTGGAGTGAGATACAGGTGATGGAGGCTTGTGGAGAGATACAGGTGATGGAGGCTTGTGGAGAGATACAGGTGATGGAGGCTTGTGGAGAAAGATACAGGTGATGGAGGCTTGTGGAGAGATATAGTGATGGATGCTTGTGGAGTGATACAGGTGATGGAGGCTTGTGGAGAGATACAGGTGATGGAGGCTTGTGGAGAGAGATACAGGTGATGGAGGCTTGTGGAGTGAGATACAGGTGATGGAGGCTTGTGGAGAGATACAGGTGATGGAGGCTTGTGGAGAGAGATACAGGTGATGGAGGCTTGTGGAGAGAGATACAGGTGATGGAGGCTTGTGGGGAGAGATACAGGTGATGGAGGCTTGTGGAGAGAGATACAGGTGATGGAGGCTTGTGCAGAGAGATACAGATGATGGAGGCTTGTGGGGAGAGATACAGGTGATGGAGGCTTGTGGAGAGATACAGGTGATGGAGGCTTGTGGAGAGAGAGATACAGGTGATGGAGGCTTGTGGAGAGATACAGGTGATGGAGGCTTGTGGAGAGAGATACAGGTGATGGAGGCTTGTGGAGAGAGATACAGGTGATGGAGGCTTGTGGAGACATACAGGTGATGGAGGCTTGTGGAGAGAGATACAGGTGATGGAGGCTTGTGGAGAGAGTGATACAGGTGATGGAGGCTTGGGGAGAGATACAGGTGATGGAGGCTTGTGGAGAGAGATACAGGTGATGGAGGCTTGTGGAGAGAGATACAGTTGATGGAGGCTTGGGGAGAGATACAGGTGATGGAGGCTTGTGGAGAGATACAGGTGATGGAGGCTTGTGGAAAGATACAGGTGATGGAGGCTTGGGGAGAGAGATACAGGTGATGGAGGCTTGTGGCGAGAGATACAGGTGATGGAGGCTTGGGGAGAGAGATACAGGTGATGGAGGCTTGGGGAGAGATACAGGTGATGGAGGCTTGTGGAGAGAGATACAGGTGATGGAGGCTTGTGGAGAGAGATACAGGTGATGGAGGCTTGTGGAGTGATACAGGTGATGGAGGCTTGGGGAGAGAGATACAGGTGATGGAGGCTTGTGGAGAGAGATACAGGTGATGGAGGCTTGTGGAGAGAGATACAGGTGATGGAGGCTTGTGGAGAGAGATACAGGTGATGGAGGCTTCACCCTGAAACCTCGGCATTCCAACAGCTGCTCAAGGTGGTCATCCCAATAAGCAGCTCCATACAACACCAGGACCTTTTTGCTGTGTCTTCTACCCAAGGAGGTGTCAATAAATGTAAGTTGTTCTTGCCTTCTACTTGAAAGAAGAATACAGGGAAGCCATTCTTGCATCAGCCATCCAAAAAAAACTATACAATCGTCATTACAAAGGTCACTCAAATGATACGAAAACCTTTGCCTCTAACATCCCACTCACTCACTTTCAAATATGAATCACTCTTTGCATGAAGAAGTGTGACTGTTGGTAATTCTGCTTTTCAACAGTTAAACCACGTTTCATCATCATAGGCGGTCCCTGGAACGAGGATGACTTGCTTCCACAAGAGTTCACAGATGTTTCAATGAAGGACTCAATATTCCAGTCCTGAACTCCAGTTGAGGGGGTGGAAGATGCCAGTGTGTGGATTTTTGTTAACATGTGGCGACCTCTGCACACCAGCCACCACACGGGCTCGACAGAGAGAGGTCTTGGTCCAGTGGCAAGGGTTAACCAGGACGACTGGAGACCTGATCTGCTGCACGGACCCAGTGCGCTCACATATCGCACAGTGTGGGCTGCCCCGTGCTGTCCCTGGGCCATCGCCACATCTGGGCCCCGCACTCTCATTTGTCGCACCTACGCCCCTTCTATTTCGACTGCCTCTTTTGAAGTAGTGCTCAAGTGTTTTTCGAAACCAATTAATAGATGCAAAATGAGAAAAGAGACAAAAATAAACTCTATCTCAGGAGGAGACAACACCGATGATGTTTTGGGAAAGAAAAAAATCCACAAGAGTTATGAACCTTAAACATCACGTTGTAGTTGGATGTGGATTCACACCTAGAATCCCCATTTTATTAAGTGGCGAGCTTCAGAAGTACCAACATAGCATTATAGAGGAAGGGAAAATTAGAGGGCTTGTAATCTTTATTATAACATGTTTAAAGTGTGCTAGATTCTGACTCTTGGTTCTGTAATCAAGAGATAGAAGTAGAAAATGGAATGGCCTTTTCTAACTTGTTGGTATGTGCATTTTGAATCATTCTAGGGAGAAACATAATGTTATGTAAATATCACTTCCCAACACACTTTGTTGATTATCTAAACATAAAATTCCAGTAAATCCGAACTGAAGAGGTCGGGAATCAAAAAAAAAAGTGAGAAAGGCAGTTAGAAAATTCTCAATGAGAGATTACTAACGACCTTGAAAGCAACCAATTCTCAATGACCATCATGGAAACCTACTAAAAAAGGTGAACCAATCGACTCATTTGAAACACTTTGAGGAGAAAATTGCCCCCCCCCCCCACACAGAATCAGCAATTAGTGTCTAATTGATCTTAGGATAGCGTATTTGGGCCACTTCCCCACAAACATTACCTGAGCACTGGTCATAAAGGGACAGGTTAACAGCTAAACATCACAACAATGCTCCCAATCCTTGACTATCCATGAGCAAAGCCATGGAACAAGGGCTAGTAATTTCAATTTCTAAAAACATTGTTTATCAAGTGATTGAAAAATATGAATCCTGTTCATCCCAAATATGAAAGAAAATATTCCAGATGTTGTTCGGGCATATGTATGGCATAGTACCACTTTAAGTAAGATTGAAAGATGTATAATCAAGTTTGCTATTATCAATTATGTGGGCTATATGCCTGGCAAGACCATATAATAAATGGGTATCTCTCACCATGTGTGATATAGCATTTAAACACAAGATTGAGATAAGAACTTAACTAGAACTACTTATCCATGAATTTGAAAAACATATCAACAGCTGTCTTTTTACTTTTAGCACTTGCTGTAACCATAACAACTCTCACTTCATAATGATTGCAGAGCTTTATGACATCAGTACCCTAAACATAATACCAGCTGACCTGAAATAAAAATTAATTCCCTATACACAATGGCAACCAACTGTTCATTATCGCCCAAAACCTATCACTACACAATTAAAGGCTAACCAACACTACTGAAATTATATCACAAAATTGATTAGACCACAGAAGTACACCGAACAAGAACCTTTTAAGCAAAACTATAAGAAAAGAGACATTGTTGCTAAAATTAAAAATAAATTGTCACCCTTTCTCAACTTTTCATTCAAGTACATCAGTAGTATATACACACAGTATTCCCTTTAGTTATAACATTAGCCACTTCCCACGATTCACAACTCCACATTAACCTGAGAACAGGTAGATAATTACCAAATTCAACTTTATATAAGTGTTGATTGTGAATTGGGATTATTTGAAGAAATATTTAATCATGCAATTTCCCCAGAAAGCTACTCTCTCAACTCCAGAAGATGGTTATCTACATTGAACAGCGTAAAGTTCCTGTACTTACCTCATAGACACGGACTAAACTTGTCAATAAAAAGTTGGGGCTTGTCCATTCCTGAGTAAGTACCCTTTTAACAGTGTGGTAATTCTTACTTATTGCCAAACAATTTCTCTGGCGCTGAAGACTAACTTTAACACTTGTGGAGTCTCAGTCCGCCTTTAGCTTTTAATTATTGTAGGAGACTGGGTCTATGATATAGTGGCAATAGCCGAGACCTGGCTCAAATAAGGGGAGGATTGGGAACTTAATATTCCTGGCTACAAGGTATTCAGGAAAGAAAGGGAAGGACAAATGGTGGGGGTGGGTGGTGCCGATATTGATCAAATAAGCTATTAAAGCATTGGAGAGGGATAATGGCCCCAAGTTTCGCCATGATTTGCTCCTGATTTTTAGGAGCAACTGGTGTAGAATGGAGTATCTTAGAAATCGGAATTCTTGCCATTTAGTTTGCTCCATTTCTAGTCAGAACAGTTTCACTTTGGAACAGAATTTTCTTTTCAAGAGGGGGCATGTCCGGCCACTTACGCCTGTTTTCAGATAGGTGGCGTTGGGTTGGGGTCGCGGGTCGGGTCGGGGGGAGCGCGGGTCGGGGGGGTGGTGGGAGGGAGGTCGGTTCAGGTCGGGGGGAGGGAGGGAGAGGGAGGTCAGGTCCGGTCCGGAGGCGGGGGGGTGGGGGGGAAGTGAGAGTCGGGTCGGTGTCGGGTCCGGTCCGGAGGCGTGGGGGCGGGAAGCGGGAGTCGAGTCGGGTCGGGAGGAAGCAGGAGCTGGCCGTGGGAGGAGCCTTATTCACGCAGCCCCAGTGAGGCCATTGGGCCAGGGCTAGGGGCTGCGTGCTTCGGCCCCTCCCACACAGTTTTGGGCGCCTGGAGCTACTGAACATGTACGCCCATTGTAGTGCGCATGTGCAGAGGTCCCGGCACTGTTTTCAGCGCAGGGACCTGGCTCCGCCCCCTACAGCTCCTGCTGCGCTGCGCCGAGCTGCAAACGACCTGCAGGGAGCTGGAGAATCTGGAAGTTTTTTTTAGGCGCACTTTGTGGCGCGAAAAACGGGCGTCCAGGTCGGGGCTGCGCCGTTCTAGGCGCGGCCCGAAACTTGGGCCCTATGTAGTTGAGGGGCCAAAGACAGTCTATTTGGTTAGAATTAAGGAACAATGGAGATGCTATTGCGTTACTGGGTATGCATAGTGGAGAAGTACTCTTGGAGCGAATCCATGACCTCATCACTCTTATCTGGAAGGAAGAGAGTATGCCAGGGGATCGCAGATGCCGTAATCATGACCATTTTCAAGAACGGTGACAAGATCAATTGCGATAATTACAGAGGAGGTTCCCTGCTGTCTGCCACAGGGAAAACTCGCAAGAATACTCCGCAATTGGAGGGAAAGTAATTGATGAAGCAGCTGAAGATGGTTGGCCCTAAGACACTGTCCTGAGGAACTCCTCAGCGATGTCCTGGGGCTGAGATGATTGGCTTCCAACAACCACAACCATATTCCTCTGTGTTAGGTATAACTCCAGCCAGTGGAGAGTTTTCCTTCTGATTCCCATTGACTTCAATTTTACTAGGGATCCTTGATGCCACTCTTGGTCAAATGCTGCCTTGTTGTCAAGGGCTGTCACTTTCACCTCATCTTTGGAATTCAGTTCTTTTGTCCATGTTCGAACCAAGGCTGTAATGAGGTCCGGAGCCGAATGGTCTTGGCAGAATTCATTGGGCATCGGTGAGCAAGTGCCATCTGATGGCGCCGTTGATGACTCCTTACATCACTTTGTTGATGATTTGGAGAAGACTGATAAGGTGGTACGTGGCCGGTTTGGATTTGTCCTGCTTTTTATAGATGAGACATACATGGGCAATTTTACACATTGTCTAAAGGGACTTACTCAAGCATAAGAACATAAGAATTAGGAACAGGAGTAGGCCATCTTGCCCCTCGAGCCTGTTCCGCCATTCAAAAAGATCATGGCACACCCAGAAATCCTGCAGTGGCTTGCCTTCTTTTGTTGTCACATTTTAGCAATCATTAATTTCATGCACTTTCATTCTAGGGCGGAACCCAAACTGAGCATCAGTGAGCAGCTTACTGGGGAGTAAATGCCACTTGATAGCACTTTGGACGACAATCTAAAGAGTATGCTGATTCACGGTAATTGGCCGGTTTAGATTTGTCCTGCTTTTTGTGGCAAAGGCATACCTGGGCAATTTCCCACTTTGTCAGGTAGTGTTGTAGGTGTACTGGAAGCTTGGCTAGAGATGTGGCTACTTCTGGAGCTCAAGTTTTTAGCAGCGAACATCCGCACCTTTAGCATCTTTAGCATCTCAGCCGGGATGTTGTCGGGGCCCATAACTGTTGCCGTATTCAGTGTGCTGAGTCAATTCTTGATATCACATGGAGTGAATCGAATTAGCTGAAGACTGGCATTTGTAATCTGTCATCCACTCAGCACTTCTGGCTAAAGGTGGTTGCGATGCTTCTGCCTTGTCTTTGGTACTTGTGTGCTGGGATTGTTGATGTTGGATTACATCCTTTGTGACTGACAAAGGCAAACTATCCCTTCTCGACCTGTCTGCAGCCTTTGACATGGTTGACCACTCTATCCTTCTCCAACGTCTCTCCACTATCGTCCAACTGGGTGGGCCTGCACTCGCCTGGTTCCATTCTTCTCTGTCTAATCGTAGCCAGAGAATCACCTACAACGGCTTCTCTTCCTGCTCCAGCATCGTTTCCTCTGGTGCCGCCTAAGGAGCTAACCTTGGCCCTCTCCTATTTCTCATCTACATGTTGCCCCTTGGCAACATCATCTGGAATCACAGCATCAGTTTCCACATGTATCCTGTTGACACCCAACTCTACCTCACTACCATTTCTCTCCACAGTCCAATAATTATCAGACTGCTTGTCCGACATTCAATTCTGAATGAGCAGAAATGTTCTCCAATTGAATATTGGGAATACTGAAGCCATTGTTTTCGGTCTCCGTCACAAACTCCGTTACGTAGCCACTGACTCCATCCCTCTCCCCAACTGCTGCTGAGGCTGAACCCGACTGTTCGAAACCTTGGTGTCATATTTTACCCTGAATTGAGCTTTCAGCCACATATCGACAGCATATTTCCACCTCTGTAACATCGCCCGTCTGCGTCCTTGCCTCAGCTCATCTGCTGCTGAAGCCCTCATCAATGCCTTTGTTACCTCTAGACCAACGCACTCCTGGTTGGCCTCCCACATTCTATCCTAGAGGTGATCCAAAACTCAGCTGCCCGTGTCCTAACACACACAAAGTCCCGCTCACCTATCACTGCTGTTCTCGCTGACCTACATTAGCTCCCGATTAAGCAGCGCCTCGATTTCAAAATTCTCATCCTTGTTTACAAATCCCTTCCTATCTCTGTAATCTCCTCGAGCCTCACAACCCCCTCCAAAATGTCTACGCTCCTCTAATTCTGCCCTCCTGAGCATTTCTGATTATAATCGCTCAATCATTGGTGGCCGTGCCTTTTGTTGCCTAGGCCCTAAGCTCTGGAACTCCCTGCCTAAATCTCTCCGCATCTCTACCTCTCTTTCCTCCTTCAAGACGCTCCTTAAAACATACCTCTGTCACCTACACTAATTTCTACTTGTGTGGCTCGGTGTCAAATTTTTATCGCTTAATACTTCTGCGAAGAGCCCTGGGACGTTTCACTATGTTAAAAGCACTATATAAATACAAGTTATTGTTAATTGTTTAATGGTCCACCGCCAGTCACGACTGGATGTGGCAGGACTGCAGAGCTTTGATCTGATCCATTGATTGTGGAATCACTTAGCTCTGTCTAAAGCATGCTGCTTCAGCTGTTTAGCATGCATGTAGTCCTGTAGTCCTTCCATGGGCAGCTGAGTTTGGGATCACCTCATGCAATCCAGTCTGGACCGGGGTCAAGCTGGGCTGTGTCATTTCCCCAACCCGCTTCTCAATCTTCCTCGCTGTCATGTTCCACCTCACAGTCGACAAGCTCCCCGCTGGAGTGAACTAAACTACAGAACCAGTGGGAACCTGTTCAACCTTTGCCGTCTCCAGGCCAGATCCAAGACCAGCCCAACCTCTGTCATCGAGCGACAGTACGCGGACGATGCCTGCGTCTGCGCGCACACACAGGCTGAACTCCAGGACATAGTCGATGTATTTACTGAGGCGTACGAAAGCATGGGCCTTACCCTAAACATCAGTAAGAGAAAGGTCCTTCACCAGCCTGTCCTCGCTGCATAGCACTGCCCCCCAGTCATCAAGATCCATGGCACGGCCCTGGACAACGTGGACCATTTCCCTTATCTCGGGAGCCTCCTATTAACAAGAGCAGGCGTTGATGACGAGATCCAACGCCCCACCAGTGCAGCCTTCGGCCTCCTGAGGAAAAGAGTGTTGAAGACCAGGCCCTCAAATCTGTCACCAAGCTCATGGTCTATAGGGCTGTAGTAATACCTGCCCTCCTGTATGGCTCTGAAACATGGACCATGTACAGTTGCTGGAGAAATACCACCAACGATGTCTCCGCAAGATCCTACAAATCCCCTGGGGGGACAGACGCACCAACGTTGGCGTCCTCAACCAGGCCAACATCCCCAGCATTGAAGCACTGACCATACTTGATCAGCTCCACTGGGCAGGCCACATAGTTCGCATGCCAGACACGAGATTCCCAAAGCAAGCGCTCTACTCGGAACTCCTTCATGGCAAATGAGCCAAATGTGGACAGCGGAAATGTTACACGGACACCCTCAAAGCCTCCCTGATAAAGTACAACATCCCCACTGACACCTGGGAGTCCCTAGCCAAAGACCGCCCTAAGCGGAGGAAGTGCATCCAGGCGGGCACTGAGTTCCTCGAGTCTCGTCGCTGAGAGCATGCAGAAATCAAGCGCAGGCAGCGGAAAGAGCGTGTGGCAAACCAGTCCCACCCGCCCCTCTCCTCAACAACTATCTGTGACAGAGACTGTGGTTCTCGTATTGGACTCTACAGCCACCAAAGAACTCGTGTTAAGAGTGGAAGCAAGTCTTCCTCGATTCCGAGGGACTGCCTATGATGATGATGAGTCCTGTGTTGTAGTTTCACCAGGTTGGTACTCATTTTTAGGCTTGGCTTTGTTCCTGGCATGCTCTTCTATACTCCTCATTGAAGCAGGGTTGGTCCCCTGACTTAGATGGTAATGGTAAAGTGAGGGATATGCCGGGCCTTGAGGTTACAGATTGTGGTGGAATACAATTCTGTTGCTGCTGATGGCCCACAGTGCCTCATGGATGCCCAGTTTTGAGCTGTTAGAGGTGTTCTGTATCTATCTGATTTAACACAGTGGTAGTGCCATACAACACGATGGAGGGTGAAGATGGGACTTCGTCTCCATAAGGACTGTGAGGTGATCACTCTGACCAATACTGTCATTGTCAGATGCATCGGCAACAGGTAGATTAATGAGGATGAGGTAAAGTAGGCTTTTCCCTTGTTTTGGTTTTCTCACCACCTGCCGCAGACCCAGCCTGGCAGCGATGTCCTTCGGGACTCGGCCAGCTTGGTCAGTCGTGGTGCTACCGAGCCTTTCTTGGTGATGGACATTGAAGTCCCCCACCTTGAGTGCATTCTGTGTCCTTGCTACCCTCAGTGCTTCTTCCATGGTGGCCCACTTATTCATCAGCTGAGGGAGGGCGGTATGTGGTAAACAGCAGGAGGTTGCCTTCCCCATGTTTGACCTGATGCCATAAGACTTCATAAGGTCTGGAGTCAATGTTACACTCCTGTTTTTTTAAAAAAAAAGGAACGGGTTAAACCCAGCAATGACAGGCCAGCCAGCCTAACGTCGGTGGTGGGGAAACTTTTAGAGACAATTTATCCGCGGCAGAATTAATTGGCATTTAGAAATGTATGGGCTAATAAATTTAAGTCAGCACAGATTAATTAAAGGCAAATTGTGTTTGACTAACTTGATCAAGTTCTTTGATGAAGTAACGGAGAGGGTTGATGAGGGTAGTGAGGTTGGTTGTGTATATGGACTTTCAAAAGGTGCTTGACGAAGTTCTTCATAATAGACTTGTTAACAAAATTAAAGCCCATGGGATTAAAGGGACAGTGGCAGCATGGATACAAAATTGGCTAAGGGAAAGAAAGCAAAGAGTAGTGGTGAATGATTGTTTCTCAGACAGGAGGCAAGTATGTCGTGGTGTTCCCCAGGCAACAGTATTAGGACAATTGCTCTTTTTGATATATATTAATGACCTGATCCTGGGATGAAGGGCATAATTTCAAAGTTTGCAGATGATACAAAACTCAGAAATGTAATAAACAATGAGGTGAATAGTAACAGACTTCAGGAGGACATAGACAGACTGGTGAAATGGGCAGACATGTGGCAGATGCAGTTTAAAGCAGAGAAGTGTGGTGATATATTTTGGTTGGAAAAATGAGGAGAGGCAATATGAACTAAAAGGTACAATTTTAAAGGGGGGTGTGCACAGAAATCTTTGAAGGTGGCAGAACAAATTGAGATGGCTGTTAAAAAAGCATATGGGACCCTTGGATTTATTAATTGAGGAAAGCAAGGAGGTTATTCAAAACCATTATAAAACAGTGGTTTGGCCTCAGCTGGAGTATTGTGTTAAATTCTGGGCACCACACTTTCGGAAGAATGGTACCAGGGATGAGGGACTTCAGTTATGTGGAGAGACTGAAGAAGCTGGGTTGTTCTCTTTAGAGCAGAGAAGGTTAAGAGCAGATTTGATAGAGGTGTACAAAATCATGATTAGTTTTGATAGAGTAAATGAAGAGAAACTGTTTCCAGTGGAAAAAGGGTCGGTAACCAGATATCACAGATTTAAGATGATTGGCAAAAGAACGCAGCGAGTTGTTGTGAAATGGGATGCACTGCCTGAAAGGATGGTGGAAGCAGATTCAATAGTAACATTCAAAAGAGAATTGGATAAATACTTGAAGGGTAAAAAATTACAGGACTGCAAGGAAAGAGCAGGTGAGTGAGATTAATTGGATAGCTCTACCAAAGAGCCGGCACGGGAAACATAGGCCAAATAGCCTCCTTCTGTGCTGTCTCATTCTATCTTTACAAATATGATTTTTTTTAAACTTTTTTTCCGTCTCCTTTATCTCTCTGAAACCAATATTTCTTTCCCTCTCTTGTACCTGATTTGACATTGAATTCACTATTCTAACTGACACTTCATGGTTCAGACCCTGTGCTGCTCATCAACGATTCTTCCATCTGATTGGTTGAGATACACAGTTGCCTCCCCTGTTCACACAGGTCCCAGATGCCCTGCAGAGAGTGCTGTTTGGATGATTAACTGAGAGCAACTTTATGTGCAAAAGCCTATAGAAAGACTATGGGCAAGTGTAAGTCTAATGTTTGTTCAGCACTCAGACCAAAATCTGGCCCAATGTAAAAATCGTTAACTGATTTTCCTTTACAAAATATTTGCTGGCTGTTTACCTAGTGCAGCCAACAACAGACACTAGGTTCTCCAATTTCTGGCTGCACTTCTAAGTGTAACAGCAGGACCTTCAGAGAGCTTAGGGAATTGTAGACCCACAAAAATATAGGCCATTCATGGGTAAAAATTATTGTTGAACATGTTATATGAATGCTTAATACAGCCTGAGCAAATTTCTAACTCTGTTATTTTAATGGAAGTGTTAACCCATTCCACATATTTGTATGATCATAGGATGGCCCTGGCTAAATTTGGAAAAACCCCAAATCTAGGCTGACACCCCCGTGCAGTACTGAGGCTGCGCTATCAGAGGTGCCGTCTTTTGGATGAGGTGTTAAATCAAGGCTCCGTCTGCCTTCTCAAATTGAAGTAAAAGATCCCATGACATTATTCGAAGACGACCAGGGGAGGTCTCCCTGATGTCCAAACCAATATTTGTCCCTCATGCAATATTACTAAAACAGATTATTTCTTACTTATCTCATTGCTGTTTATGGCACATTGCTGTGTGCAAAATGGCTGCTGCATTTCCTACATTACAATGATAACCACATTTTATAAGTGCTTAATTGGCCGATAAGGTCTTTGGAATGTTCGGAGTAGGTGAAAGGTGCTATATAAATGCAAGTCTTTCTTTCATTGTATGACCTAGGTTGTATGTGATCTTGGTTCCAATCATAAAATAATGAATACATAACATTCTAAAAGTAAATAAGATGTGGAACTAATTCTTTATACGCATGTGCATGAAGCATTCCCCGCAGTTCACAAAGAATATAGCGTATCTAAGTACAGAGTTGTTTTTAGGCCTGTCTCCAAGCCATTTTCTGATAGGGTAGCACAGAGACAGGAATAAAATAGCAGAATAATTGAGGTGAGTGGTACACAGAGGTCACTCTGTCTGACCATAACAACATAAGCTAAAATCAGCACCATACTAGAGGACTGGTCTCCACCTTTATGGTGCACACAGAGTGACTTTCCCCTTTTAGGAATATGCATTATTAAGTGCAGAGGGGAAAACCTGCAGATATACTGATGAACTTGTTTCTTGATTTAATTATTACCAATGGATCTTTGATGTGAAAAAAAGAGTTCTCTTGTATAGATTTTGTATGTGCTACTATTGTATAAAATGTTCATTTCTTCCAGGGTTATTCAGCAATGAATTTAAGGCATCTTGTTCATTATATATATATGTGTGTGAAGTTTTGTTAAGTTTACTTGAATTTCTCTACATCAACGAAGCTAACCAAAGTAATTATTTTGACACCCAAGAGTTTTAAGGTTAAGAGGTATATTTCCTTTGTTCACCATTTTTAATGAAAAAATGGACGCGAATACTCAGTTATGAAAACACTCTTGTATTAAAAAAATGAACAGAGAAAAATATATCTAAATCTTGGAATCTGAAACAGGTCAAAAATTATTTTGGATTCTGGTGATTGATCAGATGACGGGCTCAGTTTCATTCTGTGCTTGAAGTTTCTAATAGAATACAATATTATACACTGATGCAGAAAGTAGCTTTTCATTTATGTAGCATCTTTCACATTCTCAGGGCATCTCAAAGTGCTTCATAGCTAATAATTAACTCTTTGAAGTGTAGTCACTATTGTTTTTGTAGACAAAAAACACGGCAGCCAATTTGCACACTTGCAAAGTTCCACAAACAGCAATGAGATGAATGACCCAATAATCTATTTTAGTAATATTAGCCGAGGAATTATATAGGCCAGTAAGTACATCAGGCAAACCCACTGCTTTACATTGAAAAGTGCCACGCCATCTTTTCTGTCCATCTGAACATGCAGATGTGGCTTTGGTTTTCAATCTCAATCCAAAAGACAGCTGCCTAAGCACTACATTAAAATGTCAGCCTGGATTACACTCTCAAGTCTGACATTGATGCAAGCTAAATGAGAACATAAAATGGCAGAAACCCTTCAAGTCGAATATAATTTGCACTGTAACTTGGTGGAAGTGGGAAGGGCAATGGGGCATCTGAGACTTTAGTAAACAAACAGAACAACTAAATCTTGTAAGTAAATTATTGCATGGGAAAATTGGTACTCCAACAGCTGTGCTACTCAGTATAAGGAAAAAGTATAATTTCTAGTTTCCATCATAAAGGATACAGTCCACTTACAGAAACTATCGTTAGATTGTTCAGAATAAAGACACTTGTATACATCTGTTACATTAAATTCAGCACATGGGGATGGCGTATCTGATTCAGAATTATAACATCACCATGATTTGCATTAAAAATTAACAGCCGGGGCTCAGTGGGTAGCACTCTCACCTCTGAGTCAGGAGGTTGTGGGTTCAAGTCCCACTTCAGAGACTGGAGCACAAAAATCTAAGCTAACACTCCAGTGCAGTGCTGAGGGAGTGCCGTCTTTCGGATGAGACATTAAACCGAGATCCCGTCTGCTTTCTCAGGTGGCACAAGATCCCATGGCACTATTTCTAAAAAGAGCAGGAGAGTTATCCCTGGTCTCCTGGCCAATATTTATCCCTCAATCAACATCACTTAAAAAAAAAATACAGATTATCTGTTCATTATCACATTACTGTTTGTGGGAGCTTGCTGTGCACAAATTGGTTGCCGTGTTTCCTATATTACAACAGTAACTACACTTCAAAAAGTTCTTTATTGGCTGTAAAGTGCTTTGGGATGTACGGTGGCCATGAAAGGCGCTATATAAATGCAAGTGTTTCTTTCCTAACCAATGAGATTTGAGTATTGAGAAAGAAACAGAGGAATGACAGAGAAGGAGGGTGAATTAGAGTCAAATCAAATACAGAAAAATAATAGAGGGAAAGCAGGATTGAATTAGGAGAGAAAGATAAAGAGACAAAGGAAAAGTAAGAAAAAAAGTAAGGATTTAAAATTTAAAATTTTAAAAATCTTTAAGAAGAAATTACTACATGTTTTTTTTTATTCGTGGCGTCGCTGACAATGCCAGCATTTATTGCCCATCCCTAATTGCCGTTGAGAAGATGGTGGTGAGCCGCCACCTTGAACCACTGCCGTCCTTGTGATGGAGGATCCCCCACAGTGCTGTTGAGGAGGGAGTCCCAGGATTTTGACCCAGCAATGATGAAGGAACGGCGATATATTTCCAAGTCAGGATGGTGTGTAATTTGGAGGGGAGCTTGCAGGCGATGAAGGAACTGCGCCTGCTGCCCTTGTCCTTCTAGGTGGTAGAGGTCTCAGGTTTGGGAGGTGCTGCCGAAGAAGCCTTGGTGAGTTGCTGCAGTGCATCTTGTAGATGGTACACACTGCAGCCACAGTACACCGGTAGTGGAGGGAGTGAATGTTGAAGGTGGATGATGGGGTGCCAATCAAACAGGCTGCTCTGTTGATGTCGAGCTTCTTGAGTGTTGTTTGAGCTGCACTCATCCAGGCAAGTGGAGAGTATTCTCCACTGATTTATGTCTTGTAGATGGAGGAAGGGCTTTGGGGAGTGAGACAGTCGCTGCAGAATACCCAGCCTCTGACCTGCTCTTGTTGCCACACTATTTATGTGACTGGCCCAGTTAAGTTTCTTGTCAATGGTAACCCTCCAGGATGTTGATGGTGGAGGATTCGGCGATGTTTATTGCTGTTGAAATCAAGGGAGGTGGTTAGACTTATGCTTGTGGGAGATAGTCATTGCCTGGCACTTGTGTGGTGTGAGTGTTACTTGTCACTTATGAGCCTAGCCTGAACATCGTTCATGGTCTTGCTGCATGCAGGCATGGACTGCTTCATTTTCTGAGGAGTTGTGAATGGAACTGAACACTGCAATCTTCAGCGAACATCCCCACTTGTGAACTTATGATGGGGGGAAGGTCATTGATGAAGCAGCTGAAGATGGCTGGGCCTGGAACATTACCCTGAGGAACTCCTGCAACAATGTCCTGGGGCTGGGATGATTGACCTCCAACAATCACAACCATCTTCCTTTGTGCTTGGTATAACTCCAGCCAGTGGAGACTTTTACCCAATTCCCATTGACTTCAAGTTTACTAGGGCTCCTTGATGCTACACTTGGTCAAATGCTGCCTTGATGTCAAGGGCAGTCACTCTCACCTCATCTATGGAATTCAGCTCTTTTGTCCATGTTTGGACCAAGGCTGTAATGAAGTCTGGAGCCAAGTGGTTCTGGCAGAACCCAAACTGAGCATTAGTGAGCAGGTTATTGGTGAGTAAGTGCTGCTTGATAGCACTGTTGATGGAAAGATGCCAGTGTTGTAGCTATATTGGAACAGCTTGGCTAGAGGCGCGGCTAGTTCTGGAGCACAAGTCTTCAGCATGATAGCCGGGGTGTTGTCCGGGCCCATAGCCTTTGCTGTATCTTGATATCACGTGGAGTGAATTGAATTGGCTGAAGACTGGCTTCTGTGATGGTGGGGACCTCAAGAGGAGGCCGATATGGATCATCCGTGCGGCACTTCTGGCTGAAGATGGTTGCAAACGCTTCAGCCTGGTCTTTTGCACTTGCTGCTGGGCTCCGCCATCATTGAAGATGGGGATATTCATGAAGTCGTTTCCTCCCATTAGTTATTTAATTGTCCAACACCATTCATGATTGGATGTGGCAGGACTGCAGAGCTTTTATCTGATCTGTTGATTGTGGGATCGCTTAGCTCGGTTTACAGCATGCTGCTTCCACTGCTTAACTTGCATGTAGTCCTGTGGTTCACCGGCGCAGGTCGGGGCCATTACAGGGAGCAGCATGCAGCGGCCTGGCCTGGAAATTGGCGCAGTCCCAGCCTGCAAGACCATCAGCAGGCCGGGCCCAATACAGGGAGCAGCTTGCAGCGGCAAACCACTGCAGGGAGCAGCGCGTGCTGCTGCAGGAGGGCGATGGCTACGAAGCCAGGTCGCTGATTGCAGTCCTGAGAAGAGAAGAGGGAGGAATGGGGGAGGGAGACCGAGAGGGACAGGAGTCGAGGCAAGAGTCCGTAGAGGGAAGTGACCGGGGTCCAGGAGAGGCATGAATCTGGGGCCCAGAAGAGGCGAGGGCCCAGGGACAGCACGGGCCAGCCCACACTGCGATATGTGTGCGCACTAGGTCCGTGCAGCAGAGCAAGTCTCCAGTTAGTCTTGGATAACCCTTGCCACTGGACCAAGACCTGGCTCTGTCAAGCCCGTGTGGTGGCTGGTGTGCAACGGTCACCCCACGTTAAAACAATCCACGTACAGGCATCTTCCACCCTTCACAATGTAGTTCGGGATCTGGAATATTAGATCCTTCATTGAAACACCTGTGAACTCATCCCTTTTTTGGCGTGGAAGCAAGTCATCCTCGCTTCGAGGGACTGCCTATGATGATGATGAGTCCTGTGATGCAGCTTCCCCAGGTTGGTACCTCATTTTTAGGTATGCCTGGTGCTGCTCCTGGTATGCTCTTCTGCACGTTTCATTGAACCAGGGTTGGTACCCTGGCTTGATGATAATCGTAGAGTGAGGGATATGCCGGGCCATGAGGTTATAGACTGTGGTGGAATACAATTCTGCTGCTGCTGATGGCCCACAGCACCTCATGAATGCCTAGTTTTGATCTGCTCGATCTGTTGTGAATCTATCCCATTTAGCACGGTGGTAGTGCCACACAATACGATGGAGGGTGTCCTCAGTGTGAAGACGGGACTTCATTTCCATAATGACTGCGGTGATCACTGCTACCAATGCTGTCATGGACAGATATATCTGCTACAGGTAGATTGGTGAGGACCAAGTGAAGTAGGCTTTTCCGTCGTGTTGGTTCTCTCACCTGCCGCAGGTCCAGTCTGGCAGATATGTCCTTCAGGGCTTGGTCAGTAGTGGTACTACTGAGCCAGTCTTGGTGATGGACATTGAAGTCCCCCACCCAGAGTATATTCTGTGCCCTTGCTACCCTCCGTGCTTCTTCCAAGTGGTGTTCAACATAGAGGAGTATTGATTAATTAGCTGAGGGAGGGCGGTTGTTGGTATTGAGCAGTAGGTTTCCTTGACCTGGTCTGGAGTGAATGTTGAGGACTCCCAGGGCCACTCCTCCCGACAATACCACTCTGCTGCCACCTCTGTCCTGTCAGGACATACCCAGGGATGGTAATGGAGGAGTCTGGGACATTGACTGAAAGGTATGATTCTGTGAGTATGACTATGTCAGGCTGTTGCTTGACTAGTCTGTGGGACAGCTCTTCCAATTTTGGCACAAGTCCCCAGATGTTAGTGAGGTGGATTTTGCAGGGCTGGGTGTGCCGTTGTCATGTCCGAAGCCTGTGCCGAGGTCAATTTATTCTTATTTTTTTCTGTAGTGGTTTTGTTACAACTGAGTGGCTTGCTAGTCCATTTCAGAGGGTAGTTAAGAGTTAACCACATTGCTGTGAGTCTGGAGTCACATATAAGGCCAGACCAAGTAAGGGCAGCCGATTTATTTCTCTAAAGGACTTTAGTGAATCAGGTGGGTTTTAACGACAATCCGGTAGTTTTATGGTCACCATTACTGACACGAGCTTTTTATTCCAGATTTTATTTTTTAATTTAACTGAATTTAAATTCCACAGCTGCTGAGGTGGGATTTGAACTTGCTTCTCTGGATTATTAGTCCAGGACTCTGGATTATTAGTCCGATAATTTAACCACTATTCTACCGTTCCTGGTGAATGTAGGAGTGGGACTCAGCAGTTTAAATTGTTCCATTTCTGGACTGGAGTAGTTTGGCATTGTATTTACAATTATCACGTCGTTAAAAGGGTATTTGCGCAGTCAATTATAAGCCCTAACTTTCTGTGGTGAGTTTAATGGACAATTAATGTGTAAATTCAGCAAGTTCTTAAAAATAAAGGGGAGGTTAAGGGCAAGATTAATCGTTTGTGCAAGATAAATGGCAAAGTGGCATATATTGATCAGCATGTTCTGGAGCTTCGCTACTCACGGCGTATCTCTTTCCATGAACTTGCTGGCCAGTTTGCGCATTAATTGCCATTATTGTTCCAGGAGGATTTGACCCCAGTACTACTTTGAATGAATACTAAGACATATTCAATTCATACAAATTCTAATGAATAGTAATTACCCATTATGGACATTTTCATTTATATAATTTATTAATTTTACTTTTAATATTTTGGGTCTGATTGCTATTTCACAAGTGTAAATAAATACACTATTTTCTTTAATCTATAAACCCCCTGGACTGAGTGACCATATCCACCACTTTGAAGAGAGTTTGATAGTATATTGTAAGGCTATACTAAAGCTTATAAGCAAATTATTGCATGGGAAAACTGGTACTCCCAACAGCTGTGCCACTCAGTATAAGAGTTTCCATCATGGGGGATACGGTCCACTTACAGGGCCCAAATTTCCCCAGGAGTTGCTTCGTTTTTTTTGGAACAACTTGATTTTTCTGGAATATCTTAAAAATTCCCATTTTGCACATTGAATTTGCGCCAGTGTAAGTGAGTTAGTTAGGATTTTTTTTTTAGTTTAGTTTTTTTTTTCAAAATGGGGCGTTACCAGCCATGTATGCCTGTTTTGGCCATTTAAGCCAATTTGGACAGCTAATAGTTGCTCCAAACTAACTTAGGCCAGCGTTTGTGGCCACTTGTGGCCCGCACAGAAAACCCTTGCGGAGAGTTAAGTAATCAGCACAGGTAGCCAGAGATAGGTGGGGTGAGGGGGTGAAGGGAAGTGAGAGGACCTTGCAAAGCACTAAACACCTTCACAACAACATTAAAAAAGCATAAAAACCATCAATAATAAATAAAAAATAAATAAATACAAAGTAAAACTTAAGTCACCAAGGGCTCAAGGCTGGGCCAAACAACGTACATTAGTTCACAGATTGGCTATCCTATCAACATTAAATGAAAACTATCTTTTATAGTCTAAAATGCTTTGTCCATTTCAACATATTGACACCCAAAATCTAGTTAAACGATGGATTGACCTGAGAGTTTCTCTGAAATTAAGCAGCATCGATGCCAGCATGTCTTTGGACTAGCTATGACTTCCATCTCTGGATAGCATATTAACGTTTCAGATCACCACTGGCCTCACTCTATGTTGCTAGCTTATTGTTACGAAAATTCTGAATTTAATATTACAGAAATATGTTTAACTTCATCAGAACTGGACTTTTCTTTAAAGACAAAATGCTACCCCTCCCACCCGGCTATAAAAAAAATATACAACGGCTCGTGTGTGCAACTGTGCACTCTCTGCTAAGCGATTCACTATGGCAGCTGGTGCTTCTAAACAACAAGATTCCATGAACTCTGTGGGAACCTGTCTGACAGACATGCCACTCCTGCTAGCAACGCTAACTTACTCCAACCATGGCTGTGTGTTGTGCAGCATAGTTTACCAATGCAGTGCTGTTGAAGAGCATTGGGTCGTCCCTTTGGCCAGGGATAGGGGCGGCGAGCATTGGGTCGTCCCTTTGGCCAGGGATAGGGGCGGCGAGCATTGGGTCGTCCCTTCGGCCAGGGATAAGGGCGGCGAGCATTGGGTCGTCCCTTTGGCCAGGGATAGGGGCGGCGAGCATTGGGTCATCCCTTTGGCCAGGGATAGGGGCGGCGAGCATTGGGTCGTCCCTTCGGCCAGGGATAGGGGCGGCGAGCATTGGGTCGTCCCTTTGGCCAGGGACACGGGCGGAGCATTGGGTCGTCCCTTTGGCCAGGGATAGGGGCGGCGAGCATTGGGTCGTCCCTTTGGCCAGGGATAGGGGAGGCGAGCATTGGGTCGTCCCTTTGGCCAGGGATAGGGGCGGAGCATTGGGTCGTCCCTTTGGCCAGGGATAGGGGCGGCGAGCATTGGGTCATCCCTTTGGCCAGGGATAGGGGCGGCGAGCATTGGGTCGTCCCTTTGGCCAGGGATAGGGGCGGCGAGCATTGGGTCGTCCCTTTGGCCAGGGATAGGGGCGGCGAGCATTGGGTCGTCCCTTCGGCCAGGGATAAGGGCGGCGAGCATTGGGTCGTCCCTTTGGCCAGGGATAGGGGCGGCGAGCATTGGGTCATCCCTTTGGCCAGGGATAGGGGCGGCGAGCATTGGGTCGTCCCTTCGGCCAGGGATAGGGGCGGCGAGCATTGGGTCGTCCCTTTGGCCAGGGACACGGGCGGAGCATTGGGTCGTCCCTTTGGCCAGGGATAGGGGCGGCGAGCATTGGGTCGTCCCTTTGGCCAGGGATAGGGGCGGCGAGCATTGGGTCGTCCCTTCGGCCAGGGATAAGGGCGGCGAGCATTGGGTCGTCCCTTTGGCCAGGGATAGGGGCGGCGAGCATTGGGTCATCCCTTTGGCCAGGGATAGGGGCGGCGAGCATTGGGTCGTCCCTTCGGCCAGGGATAGGGGCGGCGAGCATTGGTTCGTCCCTTTGGCCAGGGACACGGGCGGAGCATTGGGTCGTCCCTTTGGCCAGGGATAGGGGCGGCGAGCATTGGGTCGTCCCTTTGGCCAGGGATAGTGGCGGTGAGCATTGGGTCGTCCCTTTGGCCAGGGATAGGGGAGGAGAATTGGGTCGTCCCTTCGGCCAGGGATAGGGGTGCGAGCATTGGGTCGTCCCTTTGGCCAGGGATAGTGGCGGTGAGCATTGGGTCGTCCCTTTGGCCAGGGATAAGGGCGGCGAGCATTGGGTCGTCCCTTTGGCCAGGGATAGGGGCGGCGAGCATTGGGTGAGGCTCACAGCCTGCAGGATGCGCTGGGAAGGCGAGGAGCTACTGCACATGTGCGCAGACTCCACAGCGCATGCACGCAGCTGCCAGCACTTTTCAGCGCAGGGCTGTAGCTGCCCCCCCACTCCCCCACTCCATGAGAAACCCCAGGACCCAGGACACACAGCAGAGCGGCCAGAATTGTTGGTAAGTTTTTTGGCGGCGCTTTGAGCGCACAAAGTCGGCGCATCTCGGGAGAGTACGCCGGAAAAAGGGGCTGGGAAAATTTGGGTCCCTACAGAAACTACTGTTGAATGGTCGCAGTAAAGAAACTTATATACATCTATTACATTAAATTCAACACATAGGGATTGCATATCTGGTTCAGAATTATGGCATCAGCATAATTTGCATTAAAAATTGAAAAACTTCCACGATTGCATTTTCTTAAACATGTTATGTCTAATATGCATAAATTATGGTTTGATGGCTTCAAACTTTAATTTTCACGCATACAAAGGGGCTTGAGAAGGAAAATGGTGTTCAGTTCTGTGGTTTCCTCGAGTCCCAATTTCATCTCAAATGGTGAAACTGGCAAGTTATAGCAATCTTCCCTTTGGTGATTTATATTGCAATTTCCTTCAAATCTCTACATACATCAGAACATAAAAACCACCATAAAATAAGTATAAATCAGTGTAAACAATTGGGACCTGAGGAAAACGCAGAACTGAATACTATATTCCTTTTTGAGTACCTTTGTACACATGAAAATTAAAGTTTGAAGCCATTAAATCATAATGGAGCTGGACTTGCGGCCCCTACGTGGGCATACGAGGTCGCATGTGACCGTAGTGGCCCCGCAAGTTCTGGGTTTAGACATGCACTGCATAAGAACATAAGAATTAGGAACAGGAGTAGGCCATCTAGCCCCTCGAGCCTGCTCCGCCATTCAATAAGATCATGGCTGATCTGGCCGTGGACTCAGCTCCACTTACCCGCCCGCTCCCCGTAACCCTTAATTCCCTTATTGGTTAAAAATTTATCTGTCTGTGACTTGAATACATTCAATGAGCTAGCCTCAACTGCTTCCTTGGGCAGAGAATTCCACAGATTCACAACCCTCTGGGAGAAGAAATTCCTTCTCAACTCGGTTTTAAATTGGCTCCCCCATATTTTGAGGCTGTGCCCCCTAGTTCTAGTCTCCACGACCAGTGGAAACAACCTCTCCGCCTCTATCTTGTCTATCCCTTTCATTATTTTAAATGTTTCTATAAGATCACCCCTCATCCTTCTGAACTCCCAACGAATAAAGACCCAGTCTACTCAATCTATCATCATAAGGTAACCCCCTTATCTCCGGAATCAGCCTAGTGAATCGTCCAAAGCTAGTATATCCTTCCTTAAGTAAGGTGACCAAAACTGCACGCAGTACTCCAGGTGCGGCCTCACCAATACCCTATACAGTTGCAGCAGGACCTCCCTGCTTTTGTACTCCATCCCTCTCGCAATGAAGGCCAACATTGCATTCGCCTTCCTGATTATCTGCTGCACCTGCAAACTAACTTTTTGGGTTTCAATTGTGGAGCTCCCTCTCCCCTTTTATAGGGGGCACTGGAAAAAATTTGATTTTAGTGCCCAAAAAAAAAACCAAAAAAAGAAAAACAAAACAAAAACCACAAAAAAAGAAAAAAAAGGCCTTGTAAATGTCTGGTGTGTCATCCAGGTCGGGTGGCATGGTTTAATGTTTTATGTTTTTCAGATAAACTCCAAAAAGAGTTTCAATTGTGGAGCAGTGGAGGCGTGGCCTAATCAGTTGGAGCCTGGCTGCTGAGAGAGAAGGAACTCCCTGCTTTAGCTCCTGTCTGGGAGGCCTGGAGTGAGCCCTGAGATCAGCCCAGGAAGAGGAGGGAAGGGCTGGCTTGCTACCCATTCAACATCCGGAGGGAGAGGTGGAGAGCTGAACAATTATCATTTATTACAACTATAGAGAGTTGGAGAGAGGGGGAAAGAACAACCTGAGGAAACACCATCCAGTGTGGAAGGAGGGAGGGTCATTTCCACATCTTCGACAGGTGGGTGTGTTTTGGTGCATTCCCCAATAGACTTTGTTGTATCGGTGGGGGGAGGAAAGAAGATAACTTGAGGGCCGGAACATCGCGGGGGGTGTGTGTGGGGGCCTTGCTTACAACTAGGCCCCACACACCTTTGAAGCACCCCTCCCCCATTGCCTAGCCTGGGATAGCTGGAGCTACCTGGCTGAAGAGTATTTAAGTACCCAATTTAACATCGTTGGGAGTGTGTGCCTGGGTGGCTCCAGCTACCCCAGGTGAAGACATCTTCTCCCCCCACCCAAAGACCATCCGCAAAGACTTTGTTTCTTTTTTTTCCATCATCTGGGGAGTGCACCCCAAGAAAAACACCCACCTATTGCTGTGAGGGGAGACCTGCCCTCGTAGCCTCCCTCTTTCCCACCCCCCCCACTTTCTCTTTCTCTCTCTCTCTGCCTCTCCCCTCTCTCTCTGAGAGCCCCTTTCCTCCTTAAACATTAAAATAAAACAATTTAGACAACTGAGCAGAGGGAGCAAGGCCCCTCCCCATTCATTAATTAGGGGAGAGGTGTGCCCCATTAAGAGCTCCCTCTGCTCAAAACACAAACGAGGCCAATAAAGACCATTAAGGCCTGTGACTTTGGGGTGGGTGTAGCCCTTAAAGGGACCCCGTGATGGCGACCCCATCTACGCCGGTGGCAGGGCTAGCGAGGACTTATGCATCCACAACCACGGCACCTCCTGCGCCACCTGCTGCCCTGCCACCATTCAGACTTCTAACTAAGAAACACGGGGTCAAGAGCTACACTCACCCCACAATGAGCATTGAGGAGTGCGTGCGGGCGATGGCTGGGGTAGTCGGCCCCTCGGCCATTGTTGCAGCCTCCAAGATGTCAGGGAAGGCTGTGTTCTTCCTGGGGTCGGAGCGGGCGGTGTCCCTGGCCCTTGAAAAGGGGGCTCACGGTGGGCGGGACGTTCCTGCCGGTGGACCCCCTCGAGGCCACCGCGCAGAGGGTCATCGTTTCAAACGTCCCGCCCTTTGTTCCCGCTGAGCTCCTCCTCCCTCACCTACACCAACTGGGGGAGGTAAGGTCGGGGATTAACCCCATACCGCTCGGCCTCAGGGAGAACAGCCTGCGCCACGTGTTCTCCTTCCGCCGCCAGCTCTTTGTCCGGCTAGCGCGGGAGGAGACGACGGAGGGGAACTTTAATGTGGTGCACGAGGGGACTGCCTACCGCGTCTTCTGGACGTCGGACGGCTTGCGGTGCCATGCCTGTAGGGAGGTGGGGCACGTTCGCAAGAACTGCCCCGCCTCCAAGGCCGCCAAACCACCGAGGGCGGCCAAGGCTGGCGCCGCCGCCACCCCTCCCCCTAGTAGCGTCCGCGTGCCGGGAGCCGTAGGTGCGCGGGCATTGTCGGGGGCCTTTGTTTTCACGGCCTCTGGCGGGGGGGAGGGTGAGCGTCCGATCGGAAAGAAGGCGCGGAGGAAGGCAAAACATCTCGAGGCGGGTCCCCTCAGTGCGCCAGAAAGTCTGACCACCGCGCTCAGCCCAACCCAGTCATCGGCGAGCGCGGGGTGCCCTGAGCCCGTGCCCGAGCCCTTGACCAATACTGCAGAGGGGCTCGGGCGCGGGCAAGATAAGAAAAAGGGGGGAGTGGAGCGGGAGGCCTCGGCAGACATGGAGGTCTCCCTGCCTCCGCGCTCCCCCAGGAACAAAAGGAGGCGCCACTCCAATGAGGCGGAGGGGGAACAACATCCCTCCTCGGAGGAGTCGGTGCCCGCCGCGTGTCCCGCGTCCCCCACCAGCGCCCCCAAATTGCGCTGTAGGCGCGAGGAATCTGTCCCCGGGGAGGGTGAGACAGTCGAGGCTGCCCAGCCTCTGCCTCCCGGGGATGGCGTGGGGCCAGCGGAGGAATGCATTGCCGCCGGGCCGAGCGTCCCGGGGACTGAGGCGGGCGGGGCCGAAAAGGCCGAACCTGAGTCCGCCCAACTATTAATCAACTTCCCCCGGGAGTCGCTCGACCCGGCAGAAACTGAAATTAAGAATAATTTTAATGACACTGCACATGCTGGGCTGGAGGGTGGCAGCAGGGAGGGGAAGGAACACCCACCCTCGCCCCCTACTTTGGAGCTGGAGCACTTGGAGGGCCTGGGGATTTCCTATGGCCGGGTCTCTCCTTGTTCCACGGTTCCTGGGGCGGAGGAGGAACACCTTCCGCTGTCGTTTCCCGACCCAGCACCATTTTTAAAAGAGCCCAGTGGGGACTCCTCTGCCGGCGATCCTGGGGGTGGGATCGGGGCAGAGCCAGGGCCGGTTGGAGTGGCCGGGTCGTTTGCCGTACCTTGTGCGGTCGATGGGCCGGCTGCTGGCGGCCACCTCCTGGAGGAGGACGGAGACTCGGTGGGGGACGCGGGAGAAGATCTAGAGACCACCGTCAGTGAGGCGGTGGATCTGCTCGCGACCGCCGCTGAGACCCTCCTCATTCCTGCAAAGGAACTCCGGGACTTTTTGGCCCAGAGCCGGGGTCGCTGCAACCAAGCCCATCTGGCCCTGGAAAAATGGTCCGAGCCAGAGCTGATCAAGGGGTCCGTCCGCGCCGCCGCTAAAACCTTGGCCGCGGGCGGGCCCTTGACAAAGGCGCAGTACCTTGAGCAGCGCGAGCTTGAGGGACTCCTCGCTGGGCTGCGGAGGGAGCGGGGGTCAACAAAAGACTCCGCTCCCTCCCCCACAATAGGTTAAGGTAGAGGTTGCACCATGCTTTTGCCATGAAGATAACCATAGCCAGCCTCAACATCAACGGCGGCAGAGGGGCACGCCGTAGATTTAACAATTTTTCGCTCCTGCGGGAGGGGAAATATGCGGTGTGCTTCCTGCAAGAAACCCACACCGTTCCGGGAGATGAAGCCACATGGCTCCTGGAATGGCAAGGAGAGGTCCGCATGAGCCACCTCACCGCCACTTCTAGTGGGGTGGCCATCTTGCTGGGCCCGCATTTTCAGCCGGAGATCTTGGGGGTCGAGGAGCCCGTGCCAGGCCGCTTGCTGCACGTAACGGTTCGCCTGGGGGACGTGCCGCTCCATCTCGTGAACGTGTACGCCCCTCAGCCCGGCCCGCAGCAAACGCGCTTCTTCGAAGAGGTGTCCGCTCTTCTTGGCTCCGTCGACATCGGCGACTGCATTGTCCTCGGGGGGGGGGGGATTTTAACTGCACCCTCGAGGCGAGGGACCGCTCCGGTGCCCCGCAGAGCATGACGGCGATGGAGAAGTTGAGGGACCTGGTCGGGTCCTTCGACTTGGTGGACGTCTGGCGAAATCTCCATCTCGACTCCAGCGCCTTTACTTGGGTGAGGCCTGGAGTAGGATGGTCCAGAGTCGACCGCCTTTACGTGTCTCGGGCGTACGTTTCCTGCGTCCTGGCGGCCTCCATGCGGCCGGTGCCGTGTTCGGACCACCACCTGGTGTGGGCGGAGCTCGCTTCGCTCCGCGCGAGGACGGGGTCCGCGTACTGGCATTTTAACAACTGGCTGCTGGAGGACGTGCGGTTCCAGGACTCGTTCCGTCGATTCTGGTCCGACTGGAGAAGGAAGCAGGGGGGCTTCCCCTCCTTGAGGCTATGGTGGGACGTGGGCAAGGCTCACGTCCGCGTCTTCTGTCAAGAGTACGCGAGGGGGTCGACCAAGAGGCGGGCGGCCAGGGTCGGGCGCCTAGAAAAAGAGGTGCTCGACCTGGAATCCCGTCTCGGTCAAGTCGTCGAGGACCCGGCCCTGCGGACGGTGTACGAAGCTAAGAAGGCCGCGCTGAAGGACCTGCAGCTCGTCGGGTCCCGAGGCGCGTTCGTGAGGTCGCGGATCCGGTTCCTGCGGGATCTGGACCGCGGCTCCCCCTTCTACTCGCTGGAAAAAAGGCAGAGTGTCCGTAAGCAGCTCTTGACGCTGCTGGCCGACGACGGCTCTCTCGTCTCGGATCCGGAGGGCGTCAACAACAGGGCCCGTGAATATTACGGGGCTCTGTTCTCTCCGGAGCCGTCCAGCGAGGAAGCACGTAGAGTTTTGTGGGAGGACCTGCCGAAGGTCAGCCCGGAGGGCGCCGAAAATCTAGAAGCTCCGCTAAGCCTGGCGGAGCTGACCGGTGCCCTCGACCGGCTCTCGAGGGGAAAATCCCCGGGGCTGGATGGGCTGACCGTGGAGTTCCACAGGGCGTTCTGGGACGTCCTGGGGGGCGACTACTCGCGGGTCCTGGGGGAAAGTCTGGCGACCGGGGAGATGCCCCTCTCTTGGCGCAGGGCAATCATCGTCCTGCTGCCTAAGAAGGGCGATCTCCGCCTACTTAAGAACTGGCGCCTGGTCTCCCTCCTCAGCACAGACTACAAAATCTTCGCCAGGGCGATGTCTGCTCGCCTTGGTGCCGTGCTGGACCACATGATCCACCCCGACCAGTCCTACACGGTCCCGGGCCGGACAATCCACGATAACATCCATCTGGTCCGGGACCTCATCCATTATTCCCAGGAGGCTGGTCTGTCGGTCGCCTTCCTATCCCTCGACCAAGAGAAGGCGTTCGACAGGGTGGATCACGACTATCTGCTCGGAACTCTGCGCGCTTTCGGGTTCGGGACGCATTTCGATGCCCGGATCCGACTTTTGTACGCCGCCGCGGAGTGTCTGATAAAGGTTAACGGGTCCTTGACGGCGTCCCTTTGCTTTGGGAGAGGGGTGCGCCAGGGATGCCCCATGTCCGGCCAGTTATACGCCGTTTGCGTGGAGCCTTTCCTGCGCCTCTTGCGGACGAGGTTGACGGGACTGGCTCTGCAAGGGCCGGGCGTGGAGGTCGTCCTCTTGGCTTATGCCGATGACGTGCTCCTCGCGGTAGAGGATCCTGCTGACCTGCGGAGGATGCGTGAGTGCCAGGAGATTTACTCGGCCGCATCCTCCGCCAGAATCAACTGGGAAAAATGTTCCGGACTCTTGGTGAGTCAGTGGCGGGTGGACTCCCTGCCGGAGGAGCTCAGGCCTTTTGCCTGGAGCACGACCCATCTCCTCTATCTGGGAGTCTACCTTAGCCCCGACGAGGGAGCCTGGCCGGCGAACTGGCAGGAGCTGGAGGCCAAGGTCGCCGCTCGCCTAGGGCGCTGGACAGGACTGCTCCGAGTGCTGTCCTACAGGGGTCGAGCGCTAGTCATAAACCAGCTGGTGGCCGCCATGTTGTGGTACCGGCTGGTCACTTTGACCCCTCCCCCTGCGTTTGTCGCCAAGATACAGAAGAAGCTGGTGGACTTCTTCTGGAACAACAGGAAGCACTGGGTCTCTGCCGCGGTCTTGAGACTCCCGCTTGGGGAGGTCGGTCAGTCGATGGTGTGCGTCAGCACCCAGCTCACGACTTTCCGTCTTCAGACCCTGCAGAGATACCTTTACGTCGAGCCCCCTCCTAGGTGGCGTGCTCTGGCGATGTATTTCTTCCGCCAGCAGCGCGACCTCAATTACGACACGCAGCTCCTGTTTGTGAACTTGGGGGGTGTCAGGACCGCCCTCCAGGAGCTGCCTGTCTTTTACAAGGAACTCATCAGGGTCTGGAACAAAGTCTCCACCAAGCGCAGCTCTCCGCCGGCTGGAGTGGCGGCTGTCCTGCAGGAGCCGCTGCTCGGGAATCCGTACCTCCACGACCGAGGTTTTATGTGGCGGTCGGAAGAGAGGGCTGTGGCTGGTGAGGTGACCAGGGTCAGGGACCTGCTCGATGGCGGAGGAGCGGGCTGGATGGCGCCAGGCATGCTGGCGCGGCGCCTAAATTCAGCCAACGTCCACCGCGTGGCCGAAGCCATTGAGTCGCTAAAAACAGCTCTGGGCCCTGACTCCGTTAGGTGCATCGAGGAGGCTCAAGCACGTGGGGAGATCCCGTCCGAACTGACCCCCGTCCGGACGGAATTCCTCATCGGCGCCAAACCCCGGAACCTCCCTCGGGGGCCGGCGCCTCACAACTTGAGCCGCCTCGGGGAACTGAAAGGCACGGAGGGGTTTCCTGTACGGGCTGCTCCTGCACACTCTCAACTTTGCCATCCTCGCCGGCCGTCCGGACACGCCATGTCGTACCATTTTGCCGTCCGGAGGAGGCGGGGGTCCCCGATGGAGGGCACTCTATGCGGGAGTCCTCCCACTATTCATCGGGGACTTGGCCTGGAGGGTGGTGCACGGAGCAGTGCCATGCAACAAATTTTTAAGCTGGTTCACGGACTCCCAGGCCGCCTGCAATTTCTGCGGTCTGGAAGAGTCCGTGTTCCATGTTTTTATTGAGTGCACGAGGTTGCAGCCCCTGTTTTATTATTTAAAGGGGCTGCTCCTGAAATTCTGGCTGCACTTCAGTCCCACTCTCCTGATCTTTGGGCACCCTGTGCGGAGGGGAGCGGGTAGGTCCGAGGGCCTCCTCGTAGGACTGCTCCTGGGCACGGCCAAGGGTGCCATCAGCCGGTCCAGGCAGCGGGCGGTCGAGGGGGTCGTTCAACCTGACTGCCTGCCTCTCTTCCTTTCTTACATCCGGTCCAGGGTGTCCTTGGAGATGGAGCATGCGGTGTCCACCGGTATGCTCGCGGCCTTCCGCGAGAGGTGGGCACCGGAGGGACTGGAGTGCATCATCATGCCCGGCAACCAAATTTTAATTTGATTTTACGTTTTAAAGTTTAATTTGTTTTAATTGCCGGTGCTTTTAGTGTCCCCCTCCCCTTTTATAGGGGGCACTGGAAAAAAAAAGTGATATTAGTGCCCCAAAAAAAAAAAGAAAAACACAAAAAAAAAAACCAAAAAAGGGAAAAAAAGGGCCTTGTAAATGTCTGGTGTGTCATCCAGATCGGGGGGCACGGATTAATGTTTATGTTTTTCAGGTAAACTCCAAAAGAGTTTCATGCACAAGGACCCCCAGGTCCCTCTGCACCTCTGAAACCCGGAACTTGCGATCGGTCAAGAATCCGCTTGACGGATCGTACAAATCTGAAGGAAATGGGGATTCGCTGTCGGAGAGTTGAGCTATTTGCTCAACTTCTGCCCAGCAAATGCCCGTGAAATTCTTATGCTGGTGGAAGCAGGCATAAGGCCACAAAACGCTGGAAATATGACTAGGTCCTGTTGCGCCTAATATTTTAGGCATTATTTTACGGCCTGTTCAGAACTTACGCTAGTTCAAGAAATTTGCATGACTGGATTTTCGGCTTTTTGCATTTTCGCCCGCTTATGGGCGCAATTCGCGGCGGAGCCAAAAATTTACTGCCGGGTTAATGTTAGCGCCAGAGTGAGGAACTTTCGCTGAATGAAAGTTCATGAGGAGAGTTAGCGTTAACTCCGGCGTTGCACCGCAGAATTTGTGCGCCGGAGCCGAGACTTCCGGTCCTGTAAAAATCGGCTGTTCTGCGCATACGCAATTATTTTTTCTTCCTGTGCTTCTGGTCTGATCTCTTAATGCAGGGTGTGGCTGCACGCATGCGCAGTACAACCGGGGCTGAATCAGCCATTTTACATTTGGATTTTGATCATGGAGGACAACGATTCCAGACAGCATGCCAAGCGATCCAGCCACGAGGCTAATGAAGCTGTAGTGAGGGCTATGGAAGAAGATGGCAGGAGTTGTATCTTCGGGATAGTTCTAGACCACTGCCATCGATACTGAAAAGGATTTGGAGGGAAATCGCTGAGGAGGTCTCTGCCTCAGATACTGAGGTCAGGACTGGCACACAGTGCCGAAAGAAGTTTAATGATCTGACAGGGGTCGTCAGAGTGAGTACAATTGTAATTCATACACTCCTTCATTACTTCAATTATAAATCTGACACAATATTTGATCTCATGATGTTGGTGCCTCTCAGCACTCTGGGTTGCCTCCTAAAATGCATGACAGATAGGTAGGCTTAGTTCGACACCCTATTTGCATGAATGATCTTTACATGTTATTAAGATTGCTTTCTGAGATCTCATAAGATGGCTCTCCACTTCGATGTCCTCCTGATGAACCACGTGCAACTTCCAAGGCCATTAAACAGAGGACTGTATTACATTTGGACAGCATGGTATAAGTGCTATGGTGGCTATTTGTGCCACAAGAGCAGGTGGACCCTCTTGTAACCATTCCCATTTTCATCTTTGCAGGCACAGAAGTCTCACAATCACCGCGAGCAGGTGCGGACATGCGGCGGTCTGCCTCAGACCTTACCACTCACTGACATTGAGGACAGAGTGGCAGGCCTCATCGGCGTCATGATTCAGGCAGCTGCCACTGTGGGTGCTGACCCCCTTTCGGATACTGAAGGTAAGTCCTGCACGCTCCCTGGGATAGGTTGGGGCAATGTCCTGCAGTGTCTCTGGAAAAGCGGCGGTCCTTCAAATGAGCCTGTGCTATGCGACCTTCTTCATGTCACCCTGCCCCCGCTCCTGTTGCTTTCTACTTCCAAATGACCAGCATCCCTCAAGGGACCACTCCATGTCAGGCCATTGTCTGGAGATGGAGGAAGAGGAGGATACCGATGAGTCGACTCCGGCGCAGCATCAATCGACCCCTGTTCCACCATCGGCACTCAGCTCCTCTGAGGACGCGTAACGTTCTCGGGGTTCGATGAATTCGAGGCTCCTGGGACCAGTGGTGTGCAGCAACGCAGTGCTGGGGTCGAATCCCGCATGCCATCTCTCCGGAGGGTGAGTCAGCAAAGTTGGTCTGCTGACAGACCGGCAGATGTGGAACTGGACATGGTGGGAATGTCCAGGGAGAGCATCCAGATCAACCGTCAGCTCCTTGATGTCTTGGGTACGATTCTCGCGAGGGTTGACAGTCTGAAAGCGACCATTAAGGAGGTAGGGTCGCAGATTGTCAGTGCGAGCCGTGATACCAGCGAGGCTATCAATGCACACATGGTGGCCTCCAGCAGTGACAGTGGAATCCCGGAAGAGTGTGGCGCGATCCCTTGCAGAATTTGGTGCATCACAGGCACAAGCTCTACTTCAACTTGGGCAGGTGATGGTCCATTAACCCTGCCGCCATACTCTCTGCGTTCCCCATTGGTAATTCCTGTCTCCTCATGATGGCTAAGTTGTGTAGCATGCAGCACACCACAATTAACTCAGAGACCTGCTGAGGGGAGTATTGCAGCCAGCCTCCAGAGTGGTGCAGGCATCGGAGCACTCTAATTGTCCGTTTGACAATGTTGCGTGTGGCTGCATGGCTCTCATTATAGCGATGCTTGGCTTCTGTCTGAGGGTTCTGGAGAGGGTCATGAGCTGGGGGAGGGTGATGAGCCAGGTGGTGAAGCCGTAACCTTTGTCCCTGAACATCCAGCTCTGGCCTTGTAGTTGCGCTGGAATATGCGTTCCCCACTGTCGCACCCAAACCAGCTGTGACTGGCGACGCTGATGAACAGGCTAGCCAGTCAGAAGCCGGGCCTTCCACGCCACGAGCTGGTGCAGTGCATCCTCAGATGGCGTCTCCATTGTCTGCACCCCCCCCCACCCCCCAAACACAGCAGTGCTCTGACAGCCTTACTGCATATGCCATCTTGGTGCCACTTTGAGTAGGAGCAGCAGGCAAAGGGGGGGCAGTGCAAAAGACGGTGGGAAAAAATAATGGGGCAGGATATGATGTTGCTGCATAATGTTGTTGATGCTGGATGCATCGGATGTTGTTACAGTATTATTACATTATAATTGTGTTGCAGTATCATACTGGATTATGTTCTGATAATGTTGAATGATGACACTGCTGGATGCAGTTCATTTTATTTTATCTAAGTCTCACAATAAAGGTTACAAAGTTTACAATGTTACAATGTTTAATTCATTTTTTTTTTGTTCACCTTAATCATTCCTGTGTAGTGTCTCACTTGCAGAATAAGAGGGGGAATAGTCAACATGGTGGGACAGAATGGCCAGGCAACGCTCAAATGTGCCCTTCACTCTTCAAGCAAAGCGTTCAATTATGAGCTGCTGACGTAAGGCTTTTGCAGCAGTGAAATCGCCACGATGCCTCCCCTGTGGTTGTGGTGGTGGTGGCATGGGGTCCTCGCCAGGCTCCTCTTCCTCGTCTTCCTCCTCCTCCTGCTCCCCCCCACCCCCCACCTTCTGAGGTGGTCCAGCGATCCCCATTGGCAATTCCTGTCCCCTCATGGTGGCTAAGTTGTGTAGCATGCAGCACACCACAATGAACTCAGAGACCTGCTGAGGATAGTATCGCAGGCAGCCTCCAGAGTGGTCCAGGCATCGGAAGTGCTGCTTGAGCACTCCAATTGTCTGTTCGACGATGTTGCGTGTGGCTGCATGGCTCTCATTAAAGCGATGCTCGGCTTGTGCCTGAGGGTTCCGGAGGGGGGTCATGAGCCAGGTGGCGAGGCCGTAACCTTTGTCCCCCAGCATCCAGCTCTGACCTTGTGCTTGATGCTGGAACATGCGTGAGACACTGATCTCACGCAAGATGAAAGCATCATGGATGCTCTCTGGATATTGGGCATTGACTGCCATGATGCACTGAGTATGGTTACAGACGATCGGTACGTTCATGGAGTGGAATCCCTTTAGTTTCGGTAAACCTCTGCATTCTATAAAGGTGCTCGCAGGGCAATGTGTGTACAGTCAAGGGCACCCTGAATCTTAGGGAAGCCAGCAAACCGTCCAAAACATAGAGTCCTTTCATTTCCCCTGGTCATTGAGGAATTTATGAAGTTCATTCTGCATGCATACAGTGCATTCATTATCATCATAGGCAGTCCCAAGAATGAGGATGACTTGCTTCCATGAGAATTCACAGATGTTTCAATGAAGGACCCGATATTCCAGTCCTGAACTCCAGTTGAGGGGGTGGAAGATGCCTGTGTGTGAGTTTTTTTTTAAACGTGTGGTGACTGTTGCACATCAGCCACCACATGGGCTTGACAGATCTAGGCCTTTATCCAGTGGCAAGGATTAACCAGGCCGACTGGTGACCTGCTCTGCTGTACGGACCTAGTGCGCACACATATCGCAGTGTGGGCTGGCCTGTGCTGCCCCTGGACCCTCGGCTCTTCTGGGCCCGTTACCCTCATTTGCCGCACCTTCGCCCACGATGTTCCAGAGCCTGGTGCTCCAGCTCTATTTATAGCCCCTACCTCACACAGGTCGGGGCGGACCACGATATTCCAGGGCCCGACGCTCCAGCTCATTGCATTAGTGCATTAGTACAGTGCATTAGTCACCTGGCGAATGCAGAAATGTGTAGCGTGCTGTGAGATGGTGCATATGTCCCCCGCTGAGGCCTGAAAGCAGCCAAAGGCATAGAAGGCAAGTGCCACAGTCACTTTCACCTCAACGGGCAATGCAGTCCTGTTGCCGCTGGTAGGCTGTAGGTCTGCCTGTATGTGCTGGCATATCTCTGTGGCCATTCCTTTTTGGAAGTGCAGCCTTCTAATGCACTGTGCCTCAGAGAGCTGGATGTATGAGCAATGTTCCCTGTAAACTCATGCGAGGTAAGGCCTCCTACTCTTACGTCTGCGATCTCTTCGATTACGTTGGAAATGATCAACAATAAGCCGCCTTCCAGCTCAAAGCCGTATGGCAATAGCAGTCAGGATTACTGACTCCTGACCTAGCATGGCCCCCATCTTTTAAAGTGACCTTAAATGTCCTTTATAAAACAAAGTAGAAACTCACATAAACTTCAGAATCAATAGTATGCAGTAACGCAGCGTTTTCTCCCAATGCTTTTAGTCACTCACAACTGTAACTTTCTCCTCTGCATTTAACATGGCGCAGTTAGAGCCTGATGCGCCCTGGGTCCATCTGGTTTTTCTGGGCGGGTTCTCGGGCGGACACAAAATCGGGCGAAAGGCTCGAAAGTTCCACCTGGGGTGCTAGCGCAGCGATGCACGACATCCAAACGGTCCAAACAGTGGCGGGGCGGGAAGTATTAACACCGCCGCAAAACCATTGCCGAAAGTTCCACCTGGGCGCAAAATCATGTACGCCTCGTTTAATGCCCCACTGAGGTGCTAAATGGGGCGCAAATCAGCTGAAAATCCAGCCCATAGATCATTAAAATGTCATGAACAGGTACAGAAAATAATCAAAAAGGCTAATGGAATGCTGGCCTTTATATCTAGAGGACTAGAATACAAGGGGGTAGCTCTACAAAGCCCTGGTTAGGATACACCTGGAGTATTGTGAGCAATTGTGGGTACCACACCTTAGGGAGGATATATTGGCCTTGGAGGGAGTGCAGGTAGGTTTACCAGAATGATACCTGTACTCTAAGGGTTAAATTATGTGGAGAGATTACACAAATTAGGGTTGTATTCCCTAGAATTTAGAAAGTTAAGGGCTGATTTGATTGAAGTCTTCAAGATATTAAGGAGAACAGATAGGGTAGATAGAGAACCTTTTTCACTTGTTGGGGAGTCCAGAACTAGGGGCCATAGCCTAAAAATTAGAGCCAGACCTTTCAGGAGTGAAACTTAGAAACACTTCTCCACACAAAGGGCTCGATTTTTCCTCCGGATTGGGAGAGAGGCGGGCGACATCTGTGGCGGGCTGCGACCCCGCTCCTGGCTCCATGTCAGCTCCCCCCACAACTTTTCCCTGATTGGGCTTGTTAACCGTGCCCTGTAAAGTTCCCGGCCAATTAAAAGGAAACAGGTCTAATGACATTACTTGATGACGTGTCATCAATCGGTTTCCTTAAAGGGACCATGTCCACATTCATTTTGACAGTTGTGCTGTCAGTGTTTTGCAGCATTGAGATGCTGAAAACACTGCCAACACTGCACAAAGGTGCACAGCTGTACCCAGGCTCTCCCATGACTCCCTCCAGATGCTTATGGAGAGAGTCACAGCACGCAAGGAGGTTCTCTTCCCTTCCCACTGGTGGAAGAGACCTCCACAGGACACCAATGCAGGCTGGTTGCACATTGTACAGGAGGTCACAAGCAGGGATGACGTCAGGAGGACCTGACTGCAGTGGCGCAAACCTTTCAATGATCTCAGTAGATCACGAAATATTACTGCAAAGCCACACTCAACCTCATCCTGCTGTGCCACTCATTACATCCCCATCACTCTGCCGTCCCTTCCCTACCCTGCACATTCTTACTCACACCAACTTATCTTGTACCTCCACCCATCCCTCTCTCTCTAGCTACATTATCACATCCCAATCTCACTCGCCACCCCTCACACTCACCCTCATCCTTGTCCAATCATACCAACTAACAGTGCACAAGGGTGGGCACATGGGTCTTTTAGCCAATAGCCAATGTTCATGTAAAGTTTATGTTGATGTGTTGTCATACATTGCAATCTTTAATTTCAACACCTTGCCTTCTTGGACAGATGTGTGTGCACCTTTGTGAGTTACACTAAATGGTGAGACATAAGGGTAGGCCCCACCAGCCCTGTTCTGATTCTGTTCTTGGGACCAAGGTGAGATTTTTTCCAAGGGTACCAATGCTGATGGAATAGATGGTAGCTGAAGTTGAGATGACAGATCTACCATAGGTGAATGAGGTTGCTCCAAGGAGGTGACACTGGATAGAGAGTTCGCTTCAAACCTCCATAAAGCTGAAAAGTATCTTTCAAATCCTGAAGGCTCCAGCTTCGAAGATTGGAAATTGAACAGCTGTGAGATGGAACCTTTAATACCACGTTTGCAGCAGTCAACTATTCACAGCAATAGAGAGTCATTGAGAACCTAACATACTGACCGTGATCTCTGAGCGCAGGGAACCTCGTAAAAAAGCTGTAAAAATGGTAAGTACCTGGTAAAATGCTTTTTAAATACCTTTAAACAAGCTGTTAATGACATAAATTGGCTCTCCCTCCGCTTGGTGTCGGGTCAGTGAAGCGCAGGCAGATCCAGCTGTTAGGAAACTGACATGGAGGTGGGTTGAAAGTGGACTTCCGCCCCGCTGTCAATCAATGCCAATTTGACAGCTGATCTGCCTCCAAATTCGCAGTTACAGCGCCAGTAAAATTCCGGCCAAAGGGTGGTAGAAGTTTGGAACTCTTCTGCAAACGGCAATTGATGCTGGATCGATTGTTAATTTTAAATGTGCGATTGATAGATTTTTGTTAGCCAAAGCTATAACGGGATATGGGCCAAAGGTGGGTATGTGGACTAGGTCGCAGATCAGCCATGATCTCATTGAATGGCGGAACAAGCTCGAGGGACTAAATGGCCTATTCCTGTTCCTATGTTCCGAGCAGCAGGGGGTTTTGGCTAGTGTTTCATGAATCATAGAAACATAGAAAATAGGTGCAGGAGTAGGCCATTCGGCCCTTCGAGCCTGCACCGCCATTCAATAAGATCATGGCTGATCATTCCCTCAGTACCCCTTTCCTGCTTTCTCTCCATACCTCTTGATCCCTTTAGCCGTAAGGGCCATATCTAACTCCCTCTTGAATATATCCAATGAACTAGCATCAACAACTCTGCGTCAGGGAATTCCACAGCACCTGGACCAAACGAGGCTGCGGTTCACAGACTGCCCTGAACAACCCACAGCAGGCACCACCTTTTTCGAGCCCACAACACACACCCAAAGTATCAACGACACCACCCCGGACCAGGAAATCAAACCCAACACGCCCAACAGCCCAGCAAGGCCAGGCTCATCGATGATGCTGCACACAGGGAGGTTAAAGTAACAGTGACCTCAGTCTTTATTAAGACACTCCGGAGTGACGAACAGGCCTTAGGGGGTCCGACTTATATACAGTGCTCCCAAGGGATGCTGGGATCCCTTGGGACTTCAGGGGATGCGCTCCCTGGTGGTGGGACATGGGAGTGCATGCTTTACAGATACACAACATCACTGACTTTGGCGGGGGGTTAAAGTGAAAACTATTTACAAGGTGAGGCGGTCGGGAGCCTTTCTTTCCCTGGTGGACCGCCTCGGTACAAATATCTGTTCTGGTGTGTTAGCTGTGCCCTCGCTGGGCTGGCGTGTTGTTGGCCCTGCAGGGCTGCTCGATGAGCCTGGCCTTGCTGGGCTGTTGGGCGTGATGGGTTCGATTTCCTGGTCCGGGGTGGTGTCGTTGATACTTTGGGTGTGTGTTGTGGGCTCGAAAAAGGTGGTGTCTGCTGTGGGTTGTTCAGGGCAGTCTGTGAACCGCAGCCTCGTTTGGTCCAGGTGCTTTCTGCAAATTTGTCCATTGTCTAGTTTGACTACAAACACCCTACTCCCTTCTTTAGCTATCACTATGCCCTCGATACACTTGGGACCATGTCCATTGTTTAGCACATACACAGGGACATTTAGATCAATTTCCCATGACACAGTGGCGCGACCATTGTTTACATTTTGTTGCTGCCGCCTGCTCTCTATCTGATCCTGCAGGTTGGGGTGAACCAGCAAAAGTCTGGTTTTAAGTGTCCTTTTCATGAGTAGCTCAGCCGGGGGCACCCCTGTGAGCGAGTGGGGTCTCGTGCGGTAGCTGAGCCGTACTCGGGACAGGCGGGTTTGGGGCGAGCCTTCTGTGACTTGTTTAAGGCTCTGTTTGATTGTTTGTACTGCCCGCTCTGCCTGCCCATTGGAGGCTGGTTTAAACGGGGCCGAGGTGACTTGTTTGATCCCATTGCGGGTCATGAATTCTTTAAATTCAGCACTGGTGAAACATGGCCCGTTGTCACTGACCCGTAAGTCAGGCAGGCCGTGGGTGGCAAACATGGCCCTCAGGTTTTCAATGGTGGCGGTGGCGGTGCTTCCCGACATTATTTCACATTCAATCCATTTTGAAAAAGCATCCACCACCACCAGGAACATTTTACCGAGAAACGGGCCCGCATAGTCGCCATGGATCCTCAACCATGGTCTGGAGGGCCAGGACCACAAACTTAGTGGTGCCTCTCTGGGCGCGTTGCTCAACTGAGCACACACGCTGCATTGCCGTACACAGGACTCCAAGTCAGAGTCGATACCGGGCCACCACACGTGGGATCTGGCTATCACTTTCATCATTACTATACCCGGGTGTGTGCTGTGGAGATCTAAGATGAACGTCTCCCTGCCCTTTTTGGGTAGCACTACACAGTTACCCCACAACAGACAGTCTGCCTTAATGGACAGCTCGTCCTTTTGCCGCTGGAACGGCTTGATTAGCTCTTGCATTTCAACGGGAATGTTGGCCTAGCTCCCATGCAGTACACAGTTTTTTTTACTAGGGACAGCAAAGGATCTTGGCTGGTCCAAGTCCTAATCTGGCGGGCCATGACAGGTGATTTATCATTTTCAAACGCTTCCATGACCATCAACAAGTTAGCAGGCTGCGCCACCATCAACAAGTTTGCAGGCTGCGCCATTTCCACCCCCGTGGTGGGCAATGGTAGCCGACTGAGAACATCCGCACAGTTCTCGGTGCCTAGCCTGTGGCGGATGGTATAGTTATACGCTGATAGCGCGAGTGTCCACCTTTGTATGCGGGCTGAGGCATTAGTATTTATCCCCTTGTTTTCAGCGAACAGGAATATGAGAGGCTTGTGATCGGTTTCCAGCTCATATTTGAGGCCAAACTGGTACTGATGCATTTTCTTTACCCCGAACACACACTCTAATGCCTCTTTCTCAATCATGCTGTGAGCCCTCTCAGCCTTAGACAAGCTCCTTGAGGTATAAGCGACAGGTTGCAACTTCCCCGCAACGTTAGCTTGTTGTAATACACACCCGACTCCGTACGACGACGCTTCACATGCTAGCACAAGTTTTTTACACAGGTTATACAATACAAGCAGCTTGTTGGAGCATAAAATGTTTCTGGCTTTCTCAAAAGCAATTACTTGTTTTTTTTACCCATACCCAGTTCTCACCTTTACGCAATAAGACATGTAGGGGCTCTAAGAGGGTGCTTAACCCCGGTAGGAAGTTACCAAAATAGTTGAGGAGTCCCAGGAACGACCGCAGCTCCATGACGTTCTGTGGCCTGGGCGCGTTCCTGATAGCCTCTGTCTTGGCGTCTGTGGGCCGAATGCCGTCCGCGATCTTTCTCCCCAAAAACTCCACTTCTGTTGCCATGAAGACGCATTTCGACCTCTTCAGCTGCAGCCCTGCGCGATCCAGTCGCTGGAGGACCTCCTCCAGGTTTTGTAGGTGCTTGACGGTGTCCCGACCCGTGACGAATATGTTATCCTGAAAAACCACCATGCGTGGTACCGACTTGAGTAGGCTCTCCATGTTTCTCTGGAAGATCGCTGCAGCTGATCGAATTCCAAACAGGCATCTGTTGTAGATGAACTGTCCCTTGTGCGTGTTGATGCAGGTGAGGCCCTTCGAAGACTCCTCCATCTCCTGCTTCATGTAGGCCGAAGTCAGGTCGAGCTTGGTGAACGTCTTGCCTCCTGCCAGCGTCGCAAATAGGTCGTCTGCCTTAGGTAGCGGGTATTGGTCCTGTAGCGAGAAACGATTAATAGTTACTTTATAATCGCTGCAAATCCTGACCGTCCCATCACTTTTGAGTACTGGAACAATCGGGCTGGCCCACTTGCTGAATTCCACTGGGGAGATAATGCCCTCACGTTGCAGCCTGTTCAGCTCAATTTCCACACTCTCCCTCATCATGTGAGGTTCCGCTCATGCCTTGTGATGAATGGGTCGTGCCTCTAGGCACCTTCGCCCCGGAAAAGTTTCCAATGCCTGGCTCAAAAAGGGAAGGAAATTTGTTCAGAACCTGGGTACATGAGGCCTCATCGACATGTGATAGCGCTCAGATGTCATCCCAGTTCCGGCGGATGTTGCCCAACCAGCTCCTTCCAAGCAGTGTGGGGCCATCGCCCGGGACAATCCAGAGTGGCAGTTCGTGCACCGTGCTCTCGTAGGTGACCTTGACCATGGCGCTGCCCAGGACAGTGATGAGCTCTTTGGTGTACGTTCTCAGTTTCGTGTGGATGGGGCTCAGGGCTGGTCTGAGTGCCTTGTTGCACCACAGTCTCTCAAACATCTTTTTACTCATGATGGATTGGCTCGCGCCAGTGTCCAGTTCCATGGCTACGGGTAATTTTACATTTAGCATTATAAGTGGACATTTAGTCGAAAATTTGTGCACCCCGTGTACTTCAGCATCTGCTCCTCTCTCTGAGACTCAAAATTGCTTTGATCCACAATGAACCGATCTTCCTCTGCCACGTGGTGGTTAGCAGGTTTTGCAGAGCTTGCAGCTCGTTGGAGGTGCCCTATTGTTCCACAGCTCTTGCAAACATACCCTTTGAAGCGGCATGAACAGGCTGAATGGACGCCTCCACAACGCCAACGAGGTGTGAATTGCCTTGCATTCATCCTTTGTTGCGGTCTCTGAGTCATCTGGGTTACCTGAGGCCTGCTGGCAGTTGCAGACTCGTGGTTTCTGGCCCTGTACATTTCTGCTCGCAAACACAGTTCCAGTTAATTTATGAACATTGCGAGCACTTGTGTGCTGAGAGATTTGTTTGGTGTTATCACTGGTGGACATAAATGCCTGTGCTATTGCAATGGCCTTACTGAGGGTCAGTGTCTCTACAGTCAAAAGTTTTCGGAGGATGGTCTTGTGGCCAATGCCCAGTACAAAGAAGTCTCTGAGCATCTGCTCCAGGTAGCCATCAAACTCACATTGTTCTGCAAGTCGCCTTAGCTCGGCGACGTAGCTCGGTACTTCCTGACCTTCAGATCGCTGGCACGTGTAGAACCGATACCTCGCCATCAGCACGCTCTCCCTCGGGTTAAGATGTTCCCGAACCAGTGTACACAGCTCCTTATATGACTTATCTGTGGGTTTCACCAGAGCCAGAAGATTCTTCATGAGGCTGTAGGTCGGTGCCCCGCAGACCATGAGGAGGACCACTCTCCTTCTTGCAGCGCTTCCTTCTCCGTCCAGCTCGTTGGCTACAAAGTACTGGTCTAGACGTTCGACATAGGCTTCCCAGTCCTCACCCTCCGAGAACTTCTCCAGGATGCCCACAGTTTGCTGCATCTTTGCATTAGATTCGTATACTTGTCGCCAGTTATTGTGTTCCTAACACAGATGAGATTGCACACAGGGAGGTTAAAGTAACAGTGACTTCAGTCTTTATTAACACACTCCAGAGTGAGGAGCAGGCCTTAGGGGCCGGCTTATTTACAGTGCTCCCAAGGGATGCTGGGATCACTTGGGACTTCAGGGGATGCGCTCCTTGGTAACGGGACATGGGAGTGCATGCTTTACAGATGCACAACATTAACAACTTTGAGTGAAGAAGTTTCTCCTCATCTCAGTCCTAAATGGCCTCCCCCTTATCCTAAGACTGTGTCCCCTGGATCTGAACTTCCCCAACATCGGGAACATTCTACCTGCATCTAACATGTTCTGTCCCGTCAGAATCTTTTATGTTTCCATGAGATCCCCTCTCATCCTTCTAAACTCCACTGTACAAAGGCCCAGTTGATCCAGTCTCTCCTCATATGTCAGTCCAGCCATCCCGGGAATCAGTCTGGTGAACCTTCGCTGCACTCCCTCAATAGCAAGAACGTCCTTCCTCAGATTAGGAGACCAAAACTGAACACACTAGTCCAGGTGAGACCTCACCAAGGCCCTGTAGGACTGCAGTAAGATGTCCCTGCTCCTATACTCAAATCCCCTAGCTATGAAAGCCAACATACCATTTGCCACCTTCACCGCCTTCTGTACCTGTATGCCAGCTTTCAATGACTGATGAACCATGACACCCAGGTCTCGTTGCATTTCCCCTTTTCCTAATCTGCCGCCATTCAGATAATAGTCTGTCTTCACGTTTCTGGCCCCAAAGTGGATGACCTCACATTTATCTACCTTATACTGTATCTGCCATGCATTTGCCCACTTAGTTAATCTGTCCAAGTCACCTTGCAGCCTCTTGGCGTCCCCCTCACAGCTCACACCACCACCCAGTTCAGTGTCATCTGCAAACTTGGCGATATTACACTCAATTCCTTCAGCTAAATTGTTGATGTATATTGTAAAGAGCTGGGGTCCCAGCACTGAGCCCTGCGGCACTCCACTAATCACTGCCTGCCATTCTGAAAAGGACCTGTCCATCCCGACTCTCTGCTTCCTGTCTGCCAACCATTTCTCTATCCACGTCAGTACATTACCCCCAATACTATGCACACCAATCTCTTGTGTGGAACGTTGTCAAAAGCCTTTTGAAAGTCCAAATACACAACATCCACTGGTTCTCCCTTGTCCACTCTACACGTTACATCCTCAAAAGATTCCAGAAGATTTGTCATACATGATTTCCCCTTCATAAATCCATGCTGACTTGGACCGATCCTGTCACTGCTTTCCAAATGTGCTGCTATTTCATCCTTAATAATTGATTGCAACATTTTCCCCACTACTGATGTCAGGCTAACTGGTCTATAATTATCCACTTTCTCTCTCCCTCCCTTTTTGAAAAGTTGTGTTACATTAGCTACCCTCCAGTCCATAGGAACTGATCCAGAGTCGATAGACTGTTGGAAAATGATCACCAATGCATCCACTATTTCTAGGGCCACTTCCTTAAGTACTCTGGGATGCAGACTATCAGGCCCCGGGGATTTATCGGCCTTCAATCCCATCAATTTCCCGAACACAATTTCCCGCCTAATAAGGATATCCTTCAGTTCCTCCTTCTCACTAGACCCTCGGTCCCCTCGTACTTCCGGATGGTTATTTGTGTCTTCCTTTGTGAAGACAGAACCAAAGTATTTGTTCAATTGGTCTGCCATTTCTTTGTTCCCTATTATAAATTCACCTGAATCCGACTGCAAGAGACCTATGTTTGTCTTCACTAATCTTTTTCTCTTCACATATCTATAGACCTTTTGCAGTCAGTTTTTATCTTCCCTGCAAGCTTCTTCTCGTACTCTATTTTCCCCCTCTTAATTAAACCCTTTGTCCTTCTCTGCTGAATTCTAAATTTCTCCCAGTCCTCAGGTTTTCTGCTTTTCCTGGCCAATTTATATGCCTCTTGCTTGAATTTAACATTATCCTTAATTTCCCTTGTTAGCCACGGTTGAGCCACCTTCCCCGTTTTATTTTTACTCCAGGCAGGGATGTACATTTGCTGAAGTTCATCCATGTCATCTTTAAATGTATGCCATTGTCTATCCACCATCAACCTTTTAAGTATCATTTGCCTGTCTATTCTAGCCAATTCACGCCTCAAACCATCGAAGTTACCTTTCCTTAAGTTCAGGACCCTGGTTTCTGTATTAACTGTGTCACTCTCCATCTTAATAAAGAATTCGACCATGTTATGGTCACTCTTCCCCAAAGGGCCTCGCACAACAAGATTTCTAATTAGTCCTTTCTCGTTACATATCACCCAGTCTAGGATGGCTAGCTCCCTAGTTGGTTCCTCGACATATTGGTGTAGAAAACCATCCCTAATACACTCCAGGAAATCCTCCTCCACCGCATTGCTACCAGTTTGATTAGCCCAATCAATATGTCGATTAAAGTCACCCATGATAACTGCTATACCCTTATTGCCTGCATCCCTAATTTCTTGTTTGATGCTGTCCCCAACCTCACTACTACTGTTTGGTGGTCTTTACACAACTCCCACTAGTGTTTTCTGCCCTTTGGTATTCCGTAGCTCTACCCATACCGATTCCACATCATCCAAGCTACTATCCTTTCTTACTATTGCATTAATTTTCTCTTTAACCAGCAATGCCACCCCGCCTCCTTTTCCTTTCTGTCTATCCTTCCTAAATGTTGAATAACCCTGGATGTTGAGTTCCCAGCCTTGGTCACCCTGGAGCCATGACCCCGTGATGCCAATTACATCATATCCGTTAACTGCTATCTGCGCAGTTAATTCATCCACCTTATTCCGAATGCTCCTCGCATTGAGGCACAGAGCCTTCAGGCTTGTCTTTCTAACACACTTTGCCCCTTTAGAATTTTGCTGTAATGTGACCCTTTTTGCTTTTTGCCTTCAGTTTTTCTGCCCTCCACTTTTACTTTTCTTCTTTCTATCTTTTGCTTCTGCCCCCATTCTACTTCCCTCTGTCTCCTTGCATAGGTTCTTATCCCCCTGCCATATTAGTTTAACTCCTCCCCAACAGCACTAGCAAACACTTCCCCCTAGGACATTGGTTCCGGCCCTGCCCAGGTGCAGACCGTCCAGTTTGTACTGGTCCCACCTCCCCCGGTTCCAATGCCCCAGGAATTTGAATCGTTCCAAAAGATTGAGGAAATTTGGACATGGCGTAAAAGGGGACAAAAGTCACCTATGCCCGAATTTCCTCAACCTTTTGCGCCAAAAATTGGCATTACACCATACTTACGCTGTTGTTTTGGTGCATGTTTTCAGGAAATTCATTTTAAATACCTGCAATACTGGTCATTGCTGCAGATGGTGCTGTTATAGACATTTTCAGCACTGTTTGAAACGCTGCTTTTTATAATGTGAGTTTATCACTCTGATTGCACAATATAGCCTCGAGGTTTGCATAAATCATATTTTTATTTACCATATTTCTCAATGACTGAAGTTTATAAAGTTTAAACAAAATAAAAATAACATACATTAGAGTCAAAGGGCTAGAAATTGGTCTTTTGATGATAGCGGTATTTTTTCGGCCTTTTTGCACCAAAAATACCACAAGGCATAAAATTAGCACAAAAAAAATGCGCCTGACGGTAAAAATTAGCATTGCATGAGGATTCGCAGTGGAAAGCGCAGTCCTCGGCAACTTTATTCTGAGGCCGATTACTACCAAAAGACAGGCCCTGGGAGGGGGGAAAACACACCAAGTAAAATTGCAAATAAACAAAAAAAAATCACAAAACATTCAGCGAATTGCTGAAAAATAATTAAAAATAAAAACTTTAACTTACCTTTTTTGCAGATCTTCATAATGACTGCTGTTTCTGGGGCTGCAATGCAGGCTTTTTTCGAGCGCTTTTTCCGCCCAGAATATGAGTGTGCCGAATGACCAATTTAAAGCAATATCGCTTTTTTCCTATCTTGCACGATGGTGGTCTGCTTTTCAGTGGTATTTCAAAACCACCGGCCAATTTAGGTGATCACCTTTTTCTGTCAAAAAAGGCGAAATAGCGCCGAGAAAACTGGCGCAAGGCTGGCCAATTTCTAGCCCATAGTATCATAGAATGGTTACAGCACGGAAAAAAGCCATTAGGCCTGTCGAGGTTCTCTGCAAGAGCACCTCAGCTAGCGCCCCCCCCCCCCACCCCGGCACCATCCTTTCCCTGTAGCCCGGCAAGTTTTTTTCTTTCAGGTATTATCCAACTCACCTTTTAAAAGCAGTGATTATGTCTGCCTCCAACCATCCTTTCATGCAGTGCATTCCCTCATCCCTGGAATCATTCTTGTAAATCTTTTCTGCTCCCTCTCTAAAGTCTTCACATCCTTCCTAAAGTGCGGTGCCCAGAATTGGACACAATGCTCCAGTTGAGGCTGAACCAGTTCATCATAATTTCCTCGCTTTTGTACTCTCGCCTCTATTCATGAAGCCTAGGTTCCGGTAAGCTTTTTTAACTGCTTTCTCAAACTGTCCTGTCATCTTCAACGATTTGTGCACATATACTCCCAGGTGTCTCTTCATGCACCCCCTTTAGGATTGCACCCTTTAGTTTATATTTCCTCTCATCCTTTCTACCAAAATGTATCACTTCACACTTTTCTCTGTTAAATTTAATCTGCCACGTGTCCGCCCATTCTACCAGCTTACCTGTGTCCTCCTGAAGTCTATGAGCTAGAAATTCGGCAGGTTTGCGCCTGTTTAGTGCCATGGTGAAGCTGAAAAAGTAATTTTTTTTGGCGCTAAATGAGTCGCACAAAATTTAGCGCCTGATCAGAAAATTCGGCTGTGGTTTTGCGCTGGCGCTAAAAATGATTGCTGGCCCGTTTATTTTTGTTGCCGTTTTTAATGACGTCATTCGGCGTGCTGCGCTATCCCTGGGGGTGGAAAATTTGCCGATATCGCCAATTTTATGGCTGACGTAAAAATACGCCCCAAAAAATCAAGTCTTTTCAGGTCGGACCCACAACGCACACAGCACTAATGGCACCATCTTGAAAAACTGAGCAAATGTTCATTGCATAAAAGGATTTTGAAGGAAGGCTGCGTTTTACACAGTAAGCTTTATGTTAGTTCATAGTTTGTTTTTAAGGATATTTAAGGAGATTTAAAAGAATGGGGGCTATAATATCTCTGTCATTATTCCTGGCTGCTTTTTCTATGCAACATCGAGTTGGAAGAAGGCTTATTCAAGAGCATTTGAGCGTAATCGAAGAGCTCGCAGATGAATAGGGAGGAGGCCTTACACCCCCACAAGTTTACAGAGAACAGCGCTCATACCTGCCACTGTCTGACACACAGTGCGTTCGAAGGCTGCGCTTCCGAAAAGAGGTGGTCACAGAGATATGCCAGCTGACAAAGCCTACCAGCAGCTTCAGGACTTTACTTTCCTTCGAGGTGAAAGTGACTGCGACACTTGCCTTCGATGCATCTGGCTCCTTTCAGGCATCAGAAGGGGACATACGCTCCTTCTCACAGCACGCTACACATCACTGCATTTGCCAGGTGACTATTGCCCGCAGGATGGACTTTATAAATTTCCCAATGACCAACGAGGCACAGAATGAGAGGGCTGTAGGTTTTGCATGACTTGCTGGCTTCCCCAAGATTCAGGCTGCCATTGATTGTACCCACATCGTCCTGCGAGCGACTTTGGAGAATCCAGAGGTTTACCGAAACTGAAAGGGATACCACTTGCTGAACGTACAGATCATTTGTGACCATATTCAGAGCATCATGGCAGTAAATGCACAATTTCCAGGTAGCATCCATGATGCTTTCATCTTGCGTGAGAGCACTGTCTCATACCTGTTCGAGCGTCAGCTACAAGGCCAGAGCTGGATGCTGGGGGACAAAGGTTACGGCCTCGCCACCTGGCTCATGACTCCCCTCCGGAACCCTCAGACACAAGCCGAGCATCGCTATAATAACAGCTATATAGCCACACGTAACATCGGCGAAAAGACAATTGGAGTGCCCAAGCAGCGCTTCCGATGCCTGGACCACTCTGGAGGCTCCCTGCGATACTATCCTCAGCAGGTCGCTGAGTTCATTGTGGTGTGCTACATGCTACACAACTTAGCCATCATGAGGGGACAGGATTTGCCACTGGGGACTGCCGGACCACCTCAGGAGAGAGGGGAGGAGGAGGACCAGGAGGAAGACAATGAAGAAGAGGAGGAGCCTGGCGATGAATCCATCTCACAGGGGAGGCCTCGTGGAGCTTTCACCACTGCAAAAGCCTTGCGTCAACAGCTCATAATTCATCGCTTTGCTTGAACAGTGAACAGCACGTTTCACCGTTGCCTGCCCACTCTATCCCACCGTGTTAACTATTGCCCCTCTTATTCTGCAAATGAGACACTACGCAGGAATGGTTATGGTGAAAAAAATAATTTATTTAACATGCAGTAAGTTGATTAAGATTTATTAAACATTGTAAACATAATTTGGAAACTGGAACAATATTTATTCAACATTATTCCAAACTTTTAATAACAACAGAATTGGGAAACTTTGAAAACTTTAATAAAATAGCAACAACAATACAGCAACGAAAGAACAACCCCTGCACGGAACGTCTTTTACCTGTGGCCCCCTCATCCTAACCCTCCTCCCTCGCGCCCTGACCGTACCCAAGGTGGTACAAAAACGTCGTCCAACAACGCGCCCAGAGTCGTCCTCTAAAAGGGGAACAGACAATGGCATGTGTGGATCTCCTGGAGAAGCTCGAGGTATGGAAGGCGAGACCGAGCAAGAGGCTCGCCACTCAGGTGATGTGGGTCTGGTTGCTGTGACACTGGGAAGCAGTGCCAAATGTCGAGACCATCAATTGGGCGTGGTCATTGACAGCCGCGACAATCTGAGACATGTCCGCCGATAGTGCCGCCATAATGCTTGCGGGAAAAGCAACCAAGACCTCGAGGAGCTGTCGGCTGAGCTGGATGCTCTCCCTGGACATTCCCATCATGTCCGGTGTGCGTCTTGCCTATCTGTCAGCTGAACGGCTTTGCCGACTCAGCCGCCAGAGAGACGGCATACGGGATTCAACCCTGGGAATGTGTGGCTGCAGGCCACTTGGACCCGGGGCCTCGGATTGGGGAAAGCCCGAGAATGTGTCTTCCTGGTCACAGCGACTGGCCGCCGCAGGTAACAGAGGTGTCGATTGTATCGCCCTGCCCCTCCCTCTCACACCCCCCCCGCCCCTCCCTCCCACACACCCCCCGCCGCCCCCCCCCCCCCCCCCGGAATAGCTTCCTAAGTTTCCTCCTCCTCGGAGGTTCCCCATCCTTGGTGTCTTCGTGGTGCCCCTCCTGTACCGCCACACCATGGGCTGAGGTGGAGGCTTCCATTGGTGGATCGGGCGCCTCCTCATCTGGAAATCGAAAACAACAGACGAGTGGTTAACAGCAGGGGAGGGGACAGAGTGACATGAGGAAGGTCACATAACACAGGCTCATTTGAAGGACTGGCACTACTGTATTATTTATAATCCAGAGACACTGCATGACATTGCCCCAACCCTAGCCCATAGACACTACATGACATTGCCCCAACCCTAGCCCACAGACACTGCATGAGATTGCCCCAACCCAAGCCCACAGACACTGCATGACATTGCCCCAACCCTAGCCCACAGACACTGAATCACATTGCCCCAACCCTAGCCCATAGACACTGCATGACATTGCCCCAACCCTAGCCCACAGACACTGCATCACATTGCCCCAACCCTAGCCCATAGACACTGCATCACATTGCCCCAACCCTAGCCCATAGACACTGCATGACATTGCCCCAACCCTAGCCCACAGACACTGCATGACATTGCCCCAACCCTAGCCCATAGACACTGCATGACATTGCCCCAACACTAGCCCATAGACACTGCATGACATTGCCCCAACCCTAGCCCACAGACACTGCATGACATTGCCCCAACCCTAGCCCATAGACACTGCATGACATTGCCCCAACCCTAGCCCATAGACACTGCATGACATTGCCCCAACCCTAGCCCACAGACACTATATGACATTGCCCCAACCCTAGCCCATAGACACTGCATGTCATTGCCCCAACCCTAGCCCACAGACACTACATGACATTGCCCCAACCCAGCCCGAGGTGTGTGCAGGACTTACCCTCACTATCGAACGGGGAGGTCAGCACCCCCACCACGGGTAGTTGACCTCCGAGGCACCAATCAATGCTGCCACGAGCTCCTCCAGGTCCGTTAACGGATGTGTCTGGGCTGGATCACCGTCTGCTCCCAGCGGTTATGTGACAACTTTGCCTGCAAAGATGATAATTGGAATAGTTACCAGAGGGTCCATCTGCTCTTGTGGCACACACAGATAGCCATCAAAGCACTTATACCATACTGTGTGCATTTAATACAGTCCTCTGTTTAATGGCCATGGTAGTGGTTCGTGAGGAAGACATCGAAGTGGAGAAACATCTTTTAAGATGTAAAAAGCAGTCTTACTAATGTGTAACGATAATTCACGGCAAATAAGGTGCAGCACTAAACATGCGTCACATTTACAATTTAAGTAATGAAGGAGTGCATGAATAAAAATATTACTTACTCTCACGACCCTACAATGGTCATTGAACTTTTCCCTACATTGTTGATGGTCCCTCTTGGTATTATCGACTGAGGAGACCTCCTCAGCCACGCTGGTCTGCAATCGTCTTCGCACAGCAGGGAGGGGTTCCAGCACCCCTCCAATTAAATTCCCCCCATTTGGTTTGCACAGCTGCAATCAGGGCCTCGTTTGCTTCATAGCTAATCTTTTGAGCTCTCTGCCTGCTGGAATCCCCTTCCATCGTGGCTGCTTGGTCTGTGATAAGTACCTGCTTCAGCCCTGGATGTACTGCACGTGCGCGGGTTTACCCTGACAGCTAACCAGAATCGTGGGAAGAAGAAAAAAATCGAGAAAAAAATTTGCACATGCGGAAAAAGTCAATTTTTTTCATCGCAAGTTTCGGCTCCGGTACACAAAGTCCATCATGCAAGGCTGGATTTAGCGCTATTGCCGCTCACTGTTTGGCGAATTTTACGACTTGCAGTGATAACACTAACCCAGCACTAAAAAAAAGAACTCCACAATTATCGCCCAAAAACAGGCAAAATCGCTAATAGCCGAATTTCTAGCCCTATCAATATCCTCCTCACTGTTCATTATTACTTCCAAGTTTTGTGTCATCTGCAAATTTTGAAATTGTGTCCTGTACAGCCACATCCAAGTCATTAATATATATTAAGAAAAGCAGTGGTCCTCGAACCGAACCCTGGGGAACACCACTGTATACCATCCTCCAGCCCGAGAAACAACAGTTCACCACTGTTTCCTATCACTTAGCCAATTTGTTATTCATGCTGCCACTGTCCTTTTTATTCCATGGGCTTCAACTTTGCTGGCAAACCTATTATGTAGCCCTTTGGAAATCCATGTACATTACGTCAACCGCATTGCCCTCATCAACCCTCTGTTACCTCATCAAAAAACTCGAACAAGTTGGTTAAACACGATTTGCCTTTAACAAATCCGTGCTGGATTTCCTTAATTATTCCACACTTGTCCAAGTGATTGTTAATTTTGTCCCTGATTATTGTTTCTAAAAGCTTCCCCTCTAGCAAGGTTAAACTGAACGTTCTATAGTTGCTGGGTTTATCTTTACACACTTTTTTGAACAAGGGTGTAATATTTGCAATTCTCCAGTCCTCTGGCACCACCCCTATTGCTAAGGAGGATTGAAAGATTATGGCCAGAACCTCCGCAATTTCATCCTTCACCTCCCTCAGTGTCCTAGGATGCAACCCATCCAGTCCTGGTGATTTTTCTACTTTACGAACAACCAGCCTTTCTACCTCGTTTTTATCAATTCTTATCCCATCCAGTATCTCATCTACCTCTTCCTTTACTATGTCTATGGCAGCATCTTCGTGAAGACAGATGCAAAGCACTCATATAGTACCTCAGCCATATCCTCTGCCTCCATGTATAGCTCTCCTTTTTGGTCACTAATCGGCCCCACCCCTCCTCTTACTACCCATTTACTATTTATATACCTATAGAAGACTTTTGGATTACCTCTTATGTTAGCTGCCATTCTATTCTCCTACCCTTTCGTTGCCCCTCTTATTTTCTTTTTCAGTTCTCCTCTGAACTTTCTAAATTCAGCTTGACTCTCGAATGTACTGTCGACCTGACATCTGTCATACATGCTCAATTTCTGCTTCATCTTACTCTCTATCTCTTTCGTCATCCAGGGAGCTCTGACTTTAGTTACCCTACCTTTCCCTCTAGTGAGAATGTATCTCGAATGTACCTGAACTATTTCCTCTTTAAAGGCAGCCCATTGTTCCACTACAATTTTGCCTGCCAATCTTTGATCCCTATTTACTGAGGCCAGATGCGTTCTCATCTCACTGAGTATCTAGATTGCTCCCTGTCCTTTTCTACAGCTACTCGAAACCTTATGATACTATGATCAATGTTCACTACTGACACTTGCTCCATTTGACCTACCTCATTCCCCAGAACAAGATCCAGCAATGCCTCCTTCCTCGTTGGGCCAAAAACATACTGATCAAGAAAGTTCTCCTGAACACACTTCAGAAATTTTCCCCCCTCTCTGCCCTTTACACGAAGTATCCCAGTCTATATTCGGATAGTTGAAGACCCCCATTATCACTACTCGATAGTTCTCGCGGATCTCAGTAATTTCTCTGCCAATTTGCTCCTCCATATTTTTCCCACTAGTTGGTGGCCTATAGAACACACCGAGTATTGTAATAGCACTTCTATTATAGAACACACCGAGTAGTGTAATAGCACTTCTATTATAGAACACACCGAGTAGTGTAATAGCACTTCTATTATAGAACACACCGAGTAGTGTAATAGCACTTCTATTATTGAATACACCGAGTATTGTAATAGCACTTCTATTATTGAATACACCGAGTAGTGTAATAGCACTTCTATTATAGAACACACCGAGTAGTGTAATAGCACTTATATTATAGAACACACCGAGTATTGTAATAGCACTTCTATTATTGAATACACCGAGTATTGTAATAGCACTTCTATTATAGAACACACCGAGTATTGTAATAGCACTTCTATTATTGAATACACCGAGTATTGTAATAGCACTTCTATTATTGAATACACCGAGTATTGTAATAGCACTTCTATTATAGAACACACCGAGTAGTGTAATAGCACTTATATTATAGAACACACCGAGTATTGTAATAGCACTTCTATTATTGAATACACCGAGTATTGTAATAGCACTTCTATTATAGAACACACCGAGTAGTGTAATAGCACTTCTATTATTTCTCAACTCTAATCAAATAGAAACAGAAAATACTGCAAATACTCAACAGGTCCAACAGCATCAGTGGAGCGAGAAACAGAGTTAACGTTTCTTCAGAACTGGAAAAAGTTAGAGATGTAACAGATTTTAAACAAGTGTAGGGTCAGGGGAAGGGGGTAGGGGAAGAAAGAACAAAAGGAAAGGTCTGTGATAGGGTGGAAGGCAGAAGAGATTAAGAGACAAAAGGGATGATGGTGCAAAGCAAAAGGAGATAGTAATGGGACAAGTTAAGAAACAAAAGATGAGTCTAGATAGGGTGTAAACATCAACTGCTGACATGGGAAAGAGAGAAAGAAACAGCAAAAATTGGGACAGGGGTTACGGTCTAAAATTGTTGAACTCAATTGAGTCCAGAAGGCTATAAAGTGCCTAAATGAAAGATGAGGTGCTGTTCCTCGAGCTTACGTTGAGTTTCATTGCAACAATGTAGGAGGCCGAGCGTGGAGAAATCAGAATGAGAGTGGAGCGGAGAATTAAAGGGACAGGTGTCCAGAAGCTTGGGGTCAAGCTTACGGCCTGAATGGACGTGTTCTTCAAAGCAGTCACACAATCTGTGTTTGGTCTCCCCAATGTAGTGGGAAGCATGTCGTGAGCAGCGAATACAGTATACTAAATTGAAAAAAGTACAAGTAAATCACTGTTTCACCTGGAAGGAGAGTTTGGGGCCCCCCTGGACAATGGGAAGGGAGGAGGTAAAAGGGCAGGTGTTACATCTCCTGCGCTTGCACAGGTAGGTGTCGTGGGAAGGGGAGGGAGTGCTGGGGTGATTGAGGAATGGACCAGGGTGTCGCGGAGGAAGCAGTCCCTTCTGAATGCTGAAAGGAGAGGGAAGGGGAAGATGGTTGACATGGTCCTCCACCATGTCCATTGTATTTCCCACACTTCTGCACTCACCCCTTCCCCTTCCTCCCAGAACCATGATAGGGTTCCCCTTGTCCTCATCTTTCACCCCACCAGCCTCCACATTCAACAGATTATCTTCCGATGTTTCCGCCACATCCAAACCGATCTTCCCCTCCCCTCCCTTCAAAAAGAAACTAGACGAGTACATGAGAGAAAAGGGAATAGAAAGATATGCTGAAAGGCTGAGATGTGGTAGATGGAATGGCCTGTTTCTGCACTGTATATTCTATGGCCTTGGTTTGCTCATGTGCCTTACTGTAGCCGTTCTCAGCTGGAGTATGGGGTTCGGTGAGTCGGGAGGACGGCGAGTTGGTAGGCACTGTGAGGTCGGGAATTCGGAGGTCGGGAGGCCACAGAGGTCGGTGAGGTGAGTTGGTAAGTAGCTCTCTTTTCTCTTTTTAAGTAGATTTTAAACTAGATAAGGCTAACTAGAGGGATGGCAGTGCAGCCTAGTCCCATGGAGTGCACATCCTGCGGCATGTGGGAAGTCCTGGACGCTTCGTGCAGCCTAGACAACCACGTGTGCAGGAGGTATCTCCAGCTTCAACTGCTCGAGCTCCACGTTTCGGAGTTGGAGCAGTGGGTGGAGTCAATACGGTGCATCCGCGAGGCTGAGAGCTACGTGGATAGCATGTTTCAGGAGGTGGTCACCCTGCAGTTTAAAGGCGTGCAGGTAGAGGGGAAGTGGATGACCACCAGACATAGTAAGTGTGCTAGCCAGGTAGTGCAGGAGTTCCCCCCGTGAATCCATCTCGCTTTCAAACCGATATTCACTTCTGAGTATCGGTAAGGACGATGGTGCCTCTGGGGAGGGCAGCCAGAGCCAATTCCAAGGCACCACGGGTGGCTCAGCTGCACAGGGGGGAGAGACAAACAACAAAAGAGCCCTAGTGATGGGGGATTCTATAGTTAGGGGAACAGACAGGCGTTTCTGCGGCCGTAGACGTGACTCCCGATAGGTTTTGTGCCTCCCTGGTGCCAGGGTCAAGGATGTCACAGAGCGGAAGCAGGGCATCCTGGGGGGGGATGGTAAACAGCGAGAGTTCGTGGTCCATATCGGGACCAACGACATTGGTAAAATAAGGGATGAGGTCCTACAGGCAGAATTCAGGGAGCTAGGAAGAATTCAGGGAGCTAGGAACTACCGGTGTCACGTGCGAATGAGTATAAGAATAGAAGGATAGAGAGGATGAACACGTGGCTGGAGAGTTGTAGGAGGGAGGGCTTTAAGTTCTTGAGGCATTGGGACCGCTTCTGGGGGAGATGGGACCTGTACAAACCGGACGGGTTGCACCTAAACAGCGCCAGGACCAATATCCTCGCGGGGAGTTTTGCTAGTGCTGTTGGGGAGAGTTTAAGCTAGCTTGGCAGGGGGATGGGAACCTGAGAACAAATTCAAAAGGGAAGGAAACAAAGCAGAAATTGGATAGCAATAATCTAGAAAGCGAATCTGTAAGACAGAGGAAACAGGGTTTAGTAAGTAGTAAGCAAGGAGCTCTTCCTGTGCAGAATGGTCTATACTTTAATACAAAGAGTACAGTGAATAAGGTGGATGAGCTAAGAACATAGGTAGATACTTGGGAGTGTGACATTATAGTCAATACAGAAACATGGCTGAAAGAGGGGCAGGTTTGGCAGATCAATATTCCTGGCTACAGGATTTTTAGACAAGATAGAGAGGGGGGTAAAAAGGTCGGGAAGGGGGGATGTCGCGGTACTGATTAAAGAAACTATTACAGCGGTGAGGAGAGATGATATGTTAGAGGGATCATCAAATGAGGCCATATGGGTCAAATTGAAAAATAAAAAAGGAGCAATCACCCTGCTAGGCATGTATTATAGACCCCCAAACAGTGGGAGGGAGATAGAGGAGCAAATATATAGGCAAATTGCTGTGAAGTCCAAAAACCATAGGGTAGTAACAGTAGGGGATTTTAACTATCCAAGTATTGATTGGGACAAATTTAGAGGGTGCGGAATTCTTCAAATGCATTCAAGAAAAGAGTGACTAAAGTAAATGTTGGTCCCTTAGAAGATGAGAAGGGGGATTTAATAATGGGAAATGTGGAAATGGCTGAGACCTTAAACAATTATTTTGCTTCGGTCTTCACAGTGGAAGACACAAAAACCATGCCAAAAATTTCTGGTCACAGGAATGTGGGAAGGGAGGACCTTGAGACAATCACTATCACTAGGGGGATAGTGCTGGACAGGCTAATGGGACTCAAGGTAGACAAGTCCCCTGGTCCTGATGAAATGCATCCCAGGGTATTAAAAGAGATGGCGGAAGTTATAGCAGATGCATTCGTTATAATCTACCAAAATTCTCTGGACTCTGGGGAGGTACCAGCGGATTGGAAAATGTAACGCCTCTGTTTAAAAAAGGGGGCAGACAAAAGGCAGGTAACTATAGGCCGGTTAGTTTAACATCTGTAGTGGGGAAAATGCTTGAAACTATCATTAAGGAAGAAATAGCGGGACATCTAGATAGGAATAGTGCAATCAAGCAGACGCAGCATGGATTCATGAAGGGGACATCATGTTTAACTAATTTACTGGAATTCTTTGAGGATATAACGAGCATGGTGGATAGAGGTGTACCGATGGATGTGGTGTATTTAGATTTCCAAAAGGCATTCGATAAGGTGCCACACAAAAGGTTACTGCAGAAGATAAAGGTACGTGGAGTCAGAGGAAATGTATTAGCATGGATAGAGAATTAGCTGGCGAACAGAAGGCAGAGAGTCGGGATAAATGGATCCTTTTCGGGTTGGAAATCGGTGGTTAGTGGTGTGCCACAGGGATCAGTGCTGGGACCGCAACTGTTTACAATATACATTGATGACCTGGAAGAGGGGACAGAGTGTAGTGTAACAAAATTTGCAGATGACACAAAGATTAGTGGGAAAGCGGATTGTGTAAAGGAAACAGAGAGGATGCAAAGAGATTTAGATAGGTTAAGCGAATGGGCTAAGGTTTGGCAGATGGAATACAATGTCGGAAAGTGTGAGGTCATTCACCTTGGGGAAAAAAATAGTAAAAGGGAATATTATTTGAATGGGGAGAAATTACAACATGCTGCAGTGCAGCGGGACCTGGGGGTCCTTGGGCATGAGTCCCAAAAAGTTAGTTTGCAGGTGCAGCAGGTAATCAGGAAGGCGAATGGAATGTTGGCCTTCATTGCGAGAGGGATGGAGTACAAAAGCAGGGAGGTCCTGCTGCAACTGTACAGGGTATTGGTGAGGCCGCACCTGGAGTACTGCGTGCAGTTTTGGTCACCTTACTTAAGGAAGGATATACTAGCTTTGAAGGGGGTACAGAGACGATTCACTCGGCTGATTCCGGAGATGAGGGGGTTACCTTATGATGATAGATTGAGTAGACTGGGTCTTTACTCGTTGGAGTTCAGAAGGATGAGGGGTGATCTTATAGAAACATTTAAAATAATGAAAGGGATAGACAAGATAGAGGCAGAGAGGTTGTTTCCACTGGTCGGGGAGACTAGAACTCGGGGGCACAGCCTCAAAATACGGGGTAGCCAATTTAAAACCGAGTTGAGAAGGAATTTCTTCTCCCAGAGGGTTGTGAATCTGTGGAATTCTCTGCCCAAGGAAGCAGTTGAGGCTAGCTCATTGAATGTATTCAAGTCACAGATAGATAGATTTTTAACCAATAAGGGAATTAAGGGTCATAGGGAGTTGAGTCCACGGCCAGATCAGCCATGATCTTGTTGAATGGTGGAGCAGGCTCGAGGGGCTAGATGGCCTACTCCTGTTCCTAATTCTTATGTTTTATGTAAGAGAATTTTTTTAGTCGGTATGTAGCAAGCCCAACACGAGAGGGGGCGGTCTTGGATTTAGTTTTGGGGAATGAAGCTGGGCAGGTTGAAGGGGTATTAGTGGGAGAGCACTTGCGTGCCAGTGACCATAATTCAGTCAGATTCAAGTTGGTTATGGATAAGGACAAGAATAGCCCTGGAATAAAAGTTCCGAATTGGGGAAAAGCTAATTTTGCTAAGTTAAGGAGTGATTTGGCCACAGTGGACTGAAAACAGCTGCAGCTACTTGTGGGTAAATCAGTGTCAGAACAGTGGGAGGCATTCAAGGAGGAGATCCGAAAGGCTCAGGCCAAACATGTGTCCTTAAAAAAAAAAAATGGCTGGGAAAAATAATTCTAGAGCCCCTTGGATGTCTAGGGACTTACAGGGGAGGATTAAGAAAAAAAAGGGATGCTTATGTCATCGACTAACGGCTAAATACTATAGAATCTTTAGAGGAATGTAGAAAGTTAAAAGGAAAAATTAAAAAGGATATTAGGAATGCTAAGAGAGAGCACGAGAAATTCTTGGCCAGTCAAATTAAGGCAAACCCTAAGATGTTCTATAAATATATTAAGAGTAAGAGGGTAACTAAAGAAAGGGTAGGGCCTATTAGAGACCATGAGGGTAATCTTTGTGTGGAGGCAGAAGATGTTGGTAGGGTTCTTAACGAATGCTTTGCATCTATTTTCACAAACGGAAGGCGCAATGCAGATACTGCTATCGAGGAGTGGATGAAATAAATATAGTGAGAGAGGAGGTATTAAGTGGTTTAGCAGCTTTGAAAGTAGATAAGTCCCCAGGCCCAGATTATATGCATCCCAGCTGTTGAGCGAAGTAAAAGAGGAAATAGCAGAGGTCTTGACCATCATTGTCCAGTCCTCTGGATCTGGGCATGGTGCCGGAGGATTGGAGGACTGCTAATGTAGTACCCTTGTTTAAGAAGGGAGAAAGGGATAGGCCGAGTAATTACAGGCATGTCAGCCTAACCTCAGTGGTGGGAAAATGATTGGAAAAAATCCTGAAAGACAGGATAAATCTACATTTGGAAAGACAAGGATTAATTAGGGACATTCAGCATGGATTTGTTAAGGGAAGACCGTGTTTGACTAACCTGATTGAATTTTTTGAGGGTCGATGAGGGTAGTGCGTATGATATAGTATATATGGACTTTAGCAAGGCTTTTGATAAGGTCCCACATGGTAGACTGGTCATGAAGGTTAAAGCCCATGGAATATACAGGGCAAAGTGCCAAGTTGGATCCAAAATTGGCTTGGAGGAAGGAAGCAAAAGGTAATGATTGATGGATGTTTTTGTGTCTCGAAGGATGTTTCCAGTGGGGTTCCGCAGGGCTCAGTACTAGGTCCCTTGCTTTTTGCGTTTTATATCAACGATATATATTTGAATATCGGAAGTATGATTAAGAAGTTTGCAGATGACACTAACATTGGCTGTGTGGTTGATAATGAAGAGGAAAGTCATGGGTTGCAGGAGGATATCAATCTACTGGTCAGGTGGGCAGAGCAGTGGCAAATGGAATTTAATTCAGAGAAGTGTGAGGTGCTGCACTTTGGGAGGGCTAATAAGGAAAGGGTATACACATTACGTGGTAGGCCACTTAATAGTGTAGATGAACAAAGGAACCTTGGAGTGCTTGTCCACAGATCCCTGAAAGTAGCAGGCCAGGTGGATAAGGTGGTTAAGAAGGCATACAGAATGCTTGCCTTCATTGGCCGAGGCACAGAATATAAGAGCAGGGAGGGTATGCTTACATTGTATAATACTTTGGTTAGGCCACAGCTGGAGTACTTTGTGCAGTTCTGGTCACCGTATTATAGGAAGGACGTTATTGCACTAGAGAAGGTGCACAGGAGATTTACTAGGATGCTGCCTGGAATGGAGAATCTTAGTTATGAGGACAGATTGGATAGGCTGGGTTTGTTCTCATTGGAACAGAGGAGGTTGAGAGGAGACCGCATTGAGGTATACAAAATATTGAGAGGCCTGGACATTGTGGATAGTAAGGGCGTATTTCCATTGGTGGAGGGGTCTATGATGAGGGGGCATAGTTTAAGGTGGTTGGTGGAAGGTTTAGAGGGGATTTGGGGGGAGGGCTTTTTTACGCAGAGGGTTGGTGGGTATCTGGAACTTGGTGCCTGGAAAAGTGGTGGATGCAGAAACTCTCACCACTTTTAAGAGATGGTTGGATGGGCACTTAGAGTGCAGTAACCTGCAGGGTTACGGACCTAGAGCTGGTAATTGGGATTAGACTGGATAACCTTTTGTTGGATGGCGCAGATATAATGGGAAGTACTGCAGGGAATAGAATACGGCCAGGGTGATCTCCTGGACAAGTGTCGATCGCTTGGGTGGGTCGGAGAGGAATTTTCCCAGATTTTCTCTCCCTAAATTGGCCTGGGTTTTTATCTGGTTTTTGCCTCTCCCAGGAGATCACATGGCTCCGGTTGGGATGGAGTGTAGAATCTTTCAGTATAAGGGGTGTCGAAGTTGTGTGAGGCGGACTGGTTGGGCTGGGTGCTCTTTGCCTTTCCATCATTGTTCATGGGTTTATATGTAACTTTTAGGGCTGCTGAGCAAGGGCCGTGTGGCACTTTGTCGGCAGGTGTGGACACGATGAGCCGAAATGGCTGCCTTCTGCGCCGAAAATTTCTATGTTTCTAATTCTATGTAAACCCATTGAAGGAAGAGTTCCCATCAACAGGCTTGATGCCTGTAAGAAAAAGTATAAAAATAAACTTTCATGAGGAAAATAGATAATAGGTCGAACATATGATTTGTTGCCACTCAGATCTGCTCAGAAACCAGTAGAAACATAAAAGTTAGGTGCAGGAGTAGGCCATTCGGCCCTTTGAGCCTGCACTGCCATTCAATAAGATCATGGCTGATCATTCAACCTCAGTACCCATTTCCTGCTTTCTCTCCATACCCCTTGATCCCTTTGGCCGAAAGGGCCATATCTAACTCCCTTTTGAATATATCTAACAAAATGGCCTCAACAACTCTCTGCGGTAGGGAATTCCACAGGTTAACGACTCTCTGAGTGAAGATGTTTCTCCTCATCTTGGTCCTAAATAGCTTACCCCTTATTTTTAGACTGTGACCCCTGGTTCTGGAACTCCCCAGCAATGGGAACATTCTTCCTGCATCTAACCTGTCCAATCCCATCAGATTTTATATGTTTCTATGAGATTCCCTCTCATTCTTCTAAACTCCAGTGGATACAAGCCCAGTTGATTCAGTCTCTCCTCATATGTCAGTCCTGCCATCCCGGGAATCAGTCTGGTGAACCTTCGCTGTACTCGCTCAATAGCAAGAACGTCCTTCCTCAGATTAGGCGACCAAAACTGAACACAATATTCCAGGTGTGGCCTCACCAAGGCTCTGTACAACTGCAGTAAGACCTCCCTGCTCCTATACTCAAATGCTCGAGTTATGAAGGCCAACATGTAATTTGTCTTCTTGACCGTCTGCTGTACCTTCAATGACTGATGTACCATGATACCCAGGTCCCGTTACACCTGCCTTTTTCCTAATCTGTCACCATTCAGATAATGTTTTTGCCACCAAAGTGGATAACCTCACATTTATCCACATTATACTGCATCTGCCATGCATTTGCCCACTCACCTAACCTCCAAGTCACCCTGCAGCCTCTCAGCGTCCTCCTCACAGCTCACACCGTCACCCAGCTTAGTGTTATCTGCAAACTTGGAGATATTACATTCAATTCCTTCATCGAAATCATTGATGTATATTGTAAATAGCTGGGGTCCCAGCACTGAACCCTGCGGCACCCCACTGGTCACTGCCTGTCATTCCGACTCTCTGCTTTCTGTCTGCCAATCAGTTCTCGATCCATGTCAATACTTTACCCCCCAATACCATGTGCTTTAATTGTGCACACTAATCTCTTGTGTAGGACCTTGTCAAAATCCTTTTGAAAGTCCAGATACACCACATCCACTGGTTCTCCCTTGTCCACTCTACTAGTTACAGCCTCAAAAAATTCTAGAAGATTTGTCAAGCATGATTTCCCTTTCATAAATCCATGCTAACTTGGACCGATCCTGTCATTGCTTTCCAAATGCGCTGCTATTTCATCATTAATAATTGATTCGAACATTCTCCCCACCACCGATGTCAGGCTAACCGGTCTATAATTCCATTTTCTCTCTCCTTTTTTAAAAAGTGGTGTTACATTAGCTACCCTCCAGTCCATAGGAACTGATCTAGAGTCAATAGAATGTAGGAAAATGATGACCAATGCATCCACTATTTCTCGGGCCACTTCCTTCGGGGATGCAGCCTCTCAGGCCCTGGGGATTTTTCAGCCCTCAATCCCATCAATTTCCCTAACACAATTTCCTGACCAATAAGGATTTCCTTCAGTTCCCACTTTTCACTAGACCCTCGAACCCCTAATATTTCCGGAAGGTTATTTGTGTCTTCCTTCGTGAAGACAAATCCAAAGTATTTGTTCCATTGGTCTGCCATTTCTTTGTTCCCCATTATAAATTCACCTGATTCTGACTGCAAGGAACCTATGTTGGTCTTCACTAATCTTTTTCTCTTCACATATCTATAGAAGCTTTTGCAGTCAGTTTTTATGTTCCCTGCAAGTTTCCTCTCATACTCTATTTCCCCCCTCCTAATTAGACCCTTTGTCCTCTGCTGAATTCTAAATTTCTCCCAGTCCTCAGGTTTGCTGCTTTTTCTGGCCAATTTATATACCTATTCCTTGGATTTCAATGTTTCCTGGACATTTTGCTCAAAATTGCATAACTCGAGTCTGAAACCTTGCTATGTGGCAAATGTAAAAGTTTGCAGGATTTGTTGAACACCCTGTCAAATCCCACTTCAGTGTGCCTCTTACAGACAAGATTCAGTTTTGGAACTGTTATGCAGAGTCATTAAATGTCAAGATACCTGAGCAAGAGATACAGTGGGTACTGCAAGTTCACAGGAGTCAGTTTTTTTCTTACTGATGTCACTGGAAGTACTGCAGGATGGTGCATCATATCCTTCAGTTTTATACTTTGACTTGCCACAGATTAGCCTGTGGGCAACAGAAAATAATCCTTTTTTAGTACAATGGATCAATGTATTGTAACCCTCAAAACTGTCACCAAGCTCATGGTCTATAGGGCCGTAGTAATACCTGCCCTCCTGTATGGCTCAGAGACGTGGACCATGTACAGTAGACACCTCAAGTCGCTGAAGAAATATCACCAGCAATGTCTCTGCAAGATCCTTCAAATCCCCTGGAAGGACAGACGCACCAACATTAATGTCCTTGTCCAGGCCAACATCCCCAGCATTGAAGCACTGACCACACTTGATCAGCTCCGCTGGGCAGGCCACATAGTTCACATGCCAGACTCGAGACTCCCAAAGCAAGTGCTCTACTCGGAACTCGTCCACGGCAAACGAGCCAAAGGTAGGCAGAGGAATTGTTACAAGGACACCCTCAAAGCCTCCCTGATAAAGTGCAACATCCCCATTGACAACTGGGAGTCCTTGGCCAAAGATCGCCCAAAGTAGAGGAAGTGCATCCGGGAGGGCGCTGAGCTCCTCGAGTATCGTCGCAGAGAGCATGCAGAAATCAAGCGCAGGCAGCGGAAGGAGCATGTGGCAAATCAGGCTCCCTGCCCACCCTTCCCCTCAACCACTTCTGTCCCATCTGTGACAGAGACTGTGGTTCTCATATTGGATTGTACAGCCACCTAAGAACTCACAGCGATGGACACATCTTTTGCTGTCTCTTCTGCCCTGCCTGTTGTTCAAAGCACCTTATAATGCTGGGAAGGTGGTTTTAGCAGCAGCAGGGCTAGAAACCAGATCAGCAGAACGTTTCCTGATGTGAGTCTGCAACATAAAAGTGAACTATTTTTAATTGCCACGTTTCTATATGGTAGCACCCAGTGGCAGGAATCTAATACTACAATTACATATTCATCATCATAGGCAGTCCCCCAGAATTAAGCAAGACTTTCATCCACTCTAAAAATGAGTCCTTAAGTGGCTGAACAGTCCAATACGAGAACCACAGTGATAGTCATTGAGGGAAAGGGTGGGTGGGACTGGTTTGCCGCACGCTCTTTCCGCTGCCTGCGCTTCATTTCTGCATGCTCTCTGTTATATATGTGGACTTGTATTTACTCTGTACAGCCACCAGAGGGCTCATCCCCTGGAGGCCCAAGGGATCCCATAATCCCTTGGGAGCACAGGCATTTAAGGAGGCTTCACAGGTTGGAGAGGCACTATGGAGACCTGGAATAAAAGACTAAGGTCACACTTTACTTTGAGCTCACATTGTTTTGTCTGACTCTTTCTCCATACACAACAATTGGTGACGAGATACAGATAGTGAACCCAAAGATGCAGAGAACAGTGGGCAATACGAAGCAAATCTCTCAGCACACAAGTGCTGCTGCAAGTAAACAAAGTGATGTTGTTTTTGAATCGTAACGTACAGGGCAGGTCACACTTACCTGTAGCTACACGTCTGCAGATGTCTGAGTCCACCATCAAGGGTGATGAATGCAAGGCCATTAACATCTTGTTGGCGCTGTGGGGGTGATCATCGTTTCCATTCATGCCAATTCAAGGGCTGTGGAACAATGGGACACCTCCAACGAGTGTGCAGGCGAGCTGCAAAACCTGTTAAACCTGCAAACCACAGAGGAGGACCGATCCATGGAGGATCACGACGAACCAGAGCCTCAGATCGACGAGGCAGAGGTAAATGGGGTGCATATATTCACCATGAATTGTCCCCGGATAATGCTGAATGTTGAACTAAATGGACTCCCGGTGTCAATGGAGCTAGACACGGGCGCGAGCCAGTCCATCATGGGCAAAAAGACTTTTGAAAGGTTGTGGCGCAACAAGGCCTCAAGGCCAGTCTTAACTCCAGTTTGCGCAAAACTAAGAACTTACATGAAAGAACTGATTCCTGTAATCGGCAGTGCTATCATAAAGGTCTCCTACGATGGAGCGGTGCACAAGCTACCGCTCTGGGTGGTACCAGGTGATGGTCCCACACTGCTCGGCAGGAGCTGACTGGGAAAGATACGCTGGAACTGGGACGACGTCTGAACGCTATCGCCCACTGACGACACTTCGTGTGCCCAGGTCTTAAACAAATTTCCTTCGCTGTTTGAACCAGGCATCGGGAAATTCCAAGGAGCAAAAGTGCAGATCCACCTAATTCCGGGGGCATGACCCATCCATCACAAGGCGAGAGCAGTACCGTACACGATGAGAGAAAGGGTAGAGATTGAGCTAGACCGGCTGCAATGAGAGGGCATCATTTCACCGATCGAGTTCAGTGAGTGGGCCAGTCCTATTCTCCCAGTCCTCAAGGGAGACGGCACTGTCAGAATCTGACAAAGTAACTATCAATCTTTTCTCCCTGCAGGACCAATACCCACTACCAAAGGCCGACGACCTCCGTGTAACGCTGGCGGGAGAAAAGATGTTCACAAAGCTGGATCTGATTTCAGCCTACATGACGCAGGAACTGGAGGAATCATCGAAGGCCCTCACCTGCATCAACATGCACAAAGGTCTTTTTGTTTATAACAGATGCCCGTTTGGAATCAGTTAAGCGGCGGCGATGTTCCAGAGAAACATGGAAAGTTTACTGAAATCGGTCCGGCACACCGTGGTCTCCCAGGACAACATCTTGGTCACAGGTCGGAACACAGTCCAGCACCTGCAGAACTGGAGGAGGTTCTTAGTCGATTCAACCGCTTGGGGCTCAGGTTAAAACGCTCAAAGTGCATTTTCCTGATGCCTGAAGTGGAGTTCCTGGGAAGGGGGATTGCGGCGGATGGCATCAGGCCCACCAACGCGAAGACGGAGGCAATCGAGAATGCACCGAGGCCACAGAACGTGACGGAGCTGCGGTCGTTTCTGGGACTCTTGAACTACTTTGGTAACTTCTTACCAGGTCTCAGCACACTGCTAGAACCAGTACGCCTTACTACGAAAAGGGGGCAAATGGGTTTGGGGCAAAGGCCAAGAAAATGCCTTTGTAAAAGTGAGAAAATTGTTATGCTCAAACAAATTGCTTGTGTTGTATGATCCATGTAAGCGTTTGGTGCTAGCATGTGATGCATCGTCATACACATCGGGTGTGTATTGCAACAAGCTAATGATTTCGGGAAACTGCAACCGGTTGCTTATGCATCCAGGAGTCTGTCTAAGGCTGAGAGAGCCGACAGCATAATTGAAAAAGAAGCGTTAGCGTGTGTCTATTGAGTAAAGAAAATGCATCAATACCTGTTTGGGCTAAAATTCGAATTGGAGACTGACCATAAGCCACTTTTATCCCTGTTTTCCGAGAGTAAAAGGTAAATACCAACGCATCGGCCCGCATCCAGAGATGGGCGCTCATGTTGTCCGCATACAACTACGCCATCTGCCACAGGCCAGGCACAGAAAACTGCGCCGATGCTCTCAGTCGGCTACCATTGCCCACCACGGGGGTGGAAATGGCGCAGCCCGCAGATCTAACCATGGTTATGGAAGCATTTGAGAGTGAGCAATCACCTGTCACTGTCCAGCAGATCAAAACCTGGACAAGCCAGGACCCCTTATTATCTCTAGTCAAAAGCTGTGTGCTTCACGGGAGCTGATCCAGTATCCCAGTGGAAATGCAGGAAGAGATAAAGCCGTTCCAACGGCGCAAATATGAAATATCTATACAGGCAGACTGCCTTCTGTGGGGCAATCGAGTAGTGGTCCCCAAGAAGGGCAGAGACACCTTCATCAGTGACCTCCACAGTACCCACCCAGGCATGGTAATGATGAAAGCATTAGCCAGATCTCACGTGTGGTGGCCCGGTATCGATGCGGACTTGGAATCCTGCATTCACAGATGTAATACATGCTCGCAGTCAAGCAATGTACCCAGGGAGGCACCGCTAAGTCTATGGTCTTGGCCCTCCAAACCATGGTCTAGGGTACACGTCGACTATGCAGGCCCGTTCTTGGGTAAAATGTTCCTTGTGGTTGTAAACTCGTACTCCAAGTGGATTGAATGTGAGATAATGTCGGCTAGCACGTCCGCTGCCACTACTAAAAGCCTGAAGCCATGCTTGCCACTCACGGCTTACCTGATATCCTGGTGAACGACAACGGGCCATGTTTTACCAGTGCCGAGTTCAAAGAATTTATGACCCGTAATGGGATCAAACATGTCACATCTGCCTCATTTAAACCTGCGTCCAATGATCAGGCAGAGAGAGGGTAACTGAAGGCTCACTGCAGACTCGCCTATCCCGAGTCCTGCTTAGCTACTGCACGAGACCCCACTCACTCACCTGATCCCACCTGCTGAACTGCTGATGAAAAGAGCACTTAAGACAAGGCTCTCGTTAGTTCACCCTGATCTATATGAACAGGTAGAGAGCAGGCGGCTTGAACAAAGTGCATACCATGATAGCGCAAATGTGTCATGCAAAATTCAAATCAATGATCCTGTATTTGTGTCGAACTATGGACAAGGTTCATTCACCGGAAACACTTGGACCAAATCAAACTCAGATTCACGGACTATCGTGAGTAACCCACCTTGGACCTTACCTTTTTTGATCCCCCAATATACACACCAGTGGCAACCGGCACCACGGTTGACCACGAAGCAGAACCCATCATCCACAGCAGCCCTGCAGGGCCTAACACACCAGACTGCCCAGCAAGGCCAGCTGCACAACAGCCCAGCGAGGGCCCAACAAATGATTCAACAACACCAGCTTTCACACTGAGACGATCAACCAGGGCAAAAAGGGCCCCAGATGGACTCACTTTATAAATAGTTACCCTATTGACTTTGGGGGGGGGACTGTTGTTATATATGTGGACTTGTATTTACTCTGTACAGCCACCAGAGGGCTCATCCCCTGGAGTCCCAAGGGGTCCCATAATCCCTTGGGAGCACAGGTATTTAAGGAGGCTTCACAGGTTGGAGAGGCACTCTGGAGACCTGCAATAAAAGACTAAGGTCACACTTTACTTTGAGCTCACAGTGTTCAGTCTGACTCTTTCTCCATACACAACACTCTCGGCGATGAGACTCGAGGTGCTCAGCGCCCTCCTGGAAGCATTTTCTCCACTTAACGCGTTCTTTGGCCAAGGACTCCTGGGTGTCGGTGGGGATGTTGCACCTTATCAGGGAGGCTTTGAGGGTGTCCATGTAACGTTTCCTCTGCCCACCTTTGGCTCGCTTGCCGTGAAGGAGTTCCGAGTAGAGCGCTTGCTTTGGGAGCCTCGTGTCTGGCATGAGAACGATGTGGCCTGCTCAGTGGAGCTGGTCGAGTGTGGTCAGTGCTTCAATGCTGGGGATGTTGGCCTGGTCGAGGACGCTAATGTTGGTGCATCTGTCCTCCCAGGGGATTTGTAGGATGTTGCGGAGACATCGTTGGTGGTATTTCTCAGCGACTTGAGGTGTCTACTGTACATGGTCCATGTCTCTGAGCCATCCAAGAGGGCAGGTATTACTACAGCCCTGTAGACCATGAGCTCGGTGGTGGATTTGAGGGCCTGGTCTTCAAACAATCTTTTCCTCAAATGGCTGAAGGCTGCACTGGCGCACTGGAGGCGGTGTTGAATCTCATCGTCAATGCCTATTCTTGTTGATAAGAGGCTCCCGGGGTATGGGAAATGGTCCACATTGTGCAGGGCCGCGCCGTGGATCTTGATGACTGCGGGGGGAGTGCTGTGCGGCGAAGACACGGTGGTGGAGGACTTTTGTCTTACGGATGTTTAGTGTAATGCCCATGCTTTCATATGCCTCAGTAAATATGTTAACAATGACTTGGAGTTCGGCCTCTGTATGTGCACAGACACAGGCGTCGTCCACGTACTGTAGCTCGACGACAGACGTTGGAGTGGTCTTGGACCTGGTCTGAGGTCGACAAAGGTTGAACAGGTTCCCACTGGTTCTGTAGTTTAGTTCCACTCCAGCGGGCAGCTTGTTGACTGTGAGGTGGAGCATGGCAGCGAGGAAGATTGAGGAGGGTTGGGGCAATTTTAAAGGAAGCAGTTTAAAATAACTGTGCCCCGACTCCCACATGTACATTTTTAAAAAATCTTTACTTTCATACCTGGGTACAATGGGAACTGTGCTTCAACTGCTGAGCAGAGGCACTTCAGCCTGGTAGGGGACATGTTTCTGTGCCACCTCTATCGTCCAGGCAAAGGTGGCTTTGCTGTCCAAGTTGTAGGTGCAAGCTTCTGCCTTTGGTGGTGCTGCCTGCCTCAGAAGGCAAGTATAATGGCGTATTTAACAGGTGTTTTTACATTGCAGTTCTTTTTTATATGCTTTTGGGAGATCAACCTCCATGTGCCAGTCTTTCCTCATTTATATTAAGGTGCCACTCTCTGTAGGCCGTTGGAGGTTGCTATAAATATGGAGCTATGGAAGATATTCAGCCCATAAAATAATTAATTGCAAGGAATAAACAACTTTTGCATCAGATTTCCAACCTCTCTAGACCACAGTGCAGTTTCAACATGACGTAGGTTGCATGCATCTGCATGTATAACTGATGGAAGCACCCAAATGCAAGGAACCAGCTCAGTGTGTTTAGTGGGCTAGGAACAGAGACATCTGACTCAATGGCAGATCACTAAATGCATGAAAATTTGGATTGGTGCTGCCACTGGAACACTGGAAGTATAATTTATATTGCAGAGTGCTGCCAAAGGTGGAAGTACCTACATTTGTATTTAAATAGTCCAATACAAAGATAGACTCTGTCATATATGTACTTTCTATTTGTAGCCACCAGATGGCGTCATTGTTGGAGGCCACTGAGCAGCATGCACATGGTGTTGCTCAGGTATAAAAGGCCAGCCATTTTGAGAGTCAGGCACTTTGGGCCTAAATAAAGCAGAGCCAAGGTTGTACCTTGCTTAGTTAAACAGTACTCAGTTTGAACCTTTATTGCATACATAACAGACACCTACGCAGCCTTAACTTGAGCACGTCAGGAAAGTAAAAAAAAATTGCATTTTTGAGCTGAGCTGTGCCATTAATGGCAGACATGCATTGTAACTGGAATGTTAAATACAAAGTTTAAAAACTGGCAAATGATTTCAAACGTAACAAATGTAAAATAAAAAAGTATGGTTTGATAAACAATAGATTTGCTGTAGCTATCTAGACATATGCCTTTAATGCCAGAACTTGTAGTTTCCGGGGCACACTAGTCCCAGATCAGTAACTCAAGATTTTTGTCCCCCAAGACTCCCAGTGCATTTTTATATTGATGGCAAAATATTAGTTGCTTGTTCGTTGATAGTATTTATCTTTAGTTTTGGAGGCCACTATTACCCATTGCGTCCTGCTCACCTTTTGGCACATTAATTTGGTGGTGCATAATAGCTACAATGAGGTCACTTCCTCAACATCTCAGCAGTAACAAAAATAAACCACTGACGATCAACTGCTTTTGATTGTACAAGATTGTGTAAAGCAATTTATTAGAGGATTGGAAACAACCTTTGTGGCTGCTTGTTGCTCCACCTGTGTAACAAGGATAATATCATTATCATTATTTTTCACATTTCGATTAATAATTCAAAAACTCTTGAGTCCTATCTTCACAAAACTCGGAGGGGATATTTGTTATTCAAATAGGGATAACCCCAATTGTGCTATTTTTGCTCAATTTGCATATACCCATGAGGCAAATACCAAAATTTCCTGATAACTCAATACAGTAGAACTTAGAGAAAAATTGTTCTATTAAAAGTTAGAATTAATCAGTAAAATACATTTCCTGTAACTGCGTGATATAGGATGCATGGCGTAAATCAGGCAGTTGCACTCTCCGATCTTCTTGCATTATACCTACACTAAGATTTTGTGGAAAATCAATTTGACATGTTCAATGATATATCAAGGGCCTTGTTTGCTGTGCAGGCAATGGCTTACCCGAAAGACCAATGACAAGGCACTATAAAAAGTCAGACTTGGCATTGGGAGGTAAGTGAACTGAAGCATTTTAAATCAATTTTAGTTAAAAATGTTGTAAAACACTGTAAAAGTAATTTCCAGTGTCTGCACATCCTATTTTCCACAGATATGTTGGTCAGGAAGAGGTAACGAAAAGGGACGTAAACTTCAGGTATAAGGACCAGAAGGCCCTTCTCGAATAGGTAGAGCCGAGACGAGATTGGCCATATTCAATTAAGTCAAATGCCCTGCGGAAGAGGGCATCTGTCATCTGTTAAATTCATGCTCATGCCAATTTTAGAGGTCATGTCTGACTGAATGGAACTACAAACTGTAGAAATGACTGTTGTCACCTGCATTGCAACTGACAAGGCCCTGAGGGAGGTAGAGCATGGCTTCAGGTCTTCCTGTAGCATTTCACAGAGGTGGAAAAAGGCTTCCTTGCTGAAGCACAGTCTGTGCACACACAGCTCCTCCGACAATGCTTCAAATAACATTCGCTCCTTGTACACTCTTGTGGAGGAGGAGAGATGGGGTGGGGGAGGGGGCGGGGGGGACGAGGAAGGAGGTAGGGAAGTAATGAGTTTGATGCAGTTTCCACGGCTGTGCCTCCTCCCTCTATTCCTCTTCCAGGTCGTCCCTGATAATCAAGAACAGGAGAAAGCACAGTGGAATGTCATGGCTCAGTAGCACTCTTGTCCAAGTCACAAGGTTGTAGGTTTAAGTCCCACTCCAGAGACTTGAGCTCAAAAATCTAGGCTCATCCTCCAGTGCAGGACTGAGGGAGTGCTGCATTGTCGAAGGTACCATCCTCGGATGAGATGTTAAACCAAAATGTCTACTCTCAGGTGGACGTAAAAGATCCCCTGGGACTATGTCGAAGAAGAGCAGGGGAGTTATCCCCGGTGTCCTGGCCAATATTTATCCCTCAATCAACATCACAAAAAACGATTATCTGGTCATGATCAGATTGCTGTTTGTAGGAGCTTGCTATGCACAAGTTGGCTGCTGCGTTTCCTACGTTACATAGAAACATAGAACATAGAAAATAGGTGCAGGAGTAGGCCATTCGGCCCTTCTAGCCTGCACCGCCATTCAATGAGTTCATGGCTGAACATTCAACTTCAGTACCCCATTCCTGCTTTCTCGCCATACCCCTTGATCCCCCTAGTAGTAAGGACCTCATCTAACTCCTTTTTGAATATATTTAGTGAATTGGCCTCAACAACTTTCTGTGGCAGAGAATTCCACAGGTTCACCACTCTATGGGTGAAGCAGTCTCTCCTCATCTCGGTCCTAAATGGCTTACCCCTTATCCTTAGACTGTGACCCCTGGTTCTGGACTTCCCCAACATTGGGAACATTCTTCCTGCATCTAACCTGTCTAAACCCGTCAGGATTTTAAACGTTTCTATGAGGTCCCCTCTCATTCTTCTGAACTCCAGTGAATACAAGCCCAATTGATCCAGTCTTTCTTGATAGGTCAGTCCCGCCATCCCGGGAATCAGTCTGGTGAACCTTCGCTGCACTCCCTCAATAGCAAGAATGTCCTTCCTCAGGTTAGGAGACCAAAACTGTACACAATACTCCAGGTGTGGCCTCACCAATGCCCTGTACAACTGTAGCAACACCTCCCTGCCCCTGTACTCAAATCCCCTTGCTATGAAGGCCAACATGCCATTTGCTTTCTTAACCGCCTGCTGCAACCTGCATGCCAACCTTCAATGACTGATGTACCATGACACCCAGGTCTCTTTGCACCTCCCCTTTTCCTAATCTGTCACCATTCAGATAATAGTCTGTCTCTCTGTTTTTACCACCAAAGTGGATAACCTCACATTTATCCACATTATACTTCATCTGCCATGCATTTTCCCACTCACCTAACCTATCCAAGTCGCTCTGCAGCCTCACAGCATCCTCCTCGCAGCTCACACTGCCACCCAACTTAGTGTCATCCGCAAATTTGGAGATACTACATTTAATCCCCTCATCTAAATCATTAATGTACAGTGTAAACAGCTGGGGCCCCAGCACAGAACCTTGCGGTACTCCACTAGTCACTGCCTGCCATTCTGAAAAGTACCCATTTACTCCTACTCTTTGCTTCCTGTCTGACAACCAGTTCTCAATCCATGTCAGTACACTACCCCCAATCCCATGTGCTCTAACTTTGCACATCAATCTCTTGTGTGGGACTTTGTCGAACGCCTTCTGAAAGTCCAAATATACCACATCAACTGGTTCTCCCTTATCCACTCTACTGGAAACATCCTCAAAAAATTCCAGAAGATTTGTCAAGCATGATTTCCCTTTCACAAATCCATGCTGACTTGGACCTATCATGTCACCTCTTTCCAAATGCACTGCTATGACATCCTTAATAATTGATTCCATCATTTTACCCACTACCGATGTCAGGCTGACCGGTCTATAATTCCCTGTTTTCTCTCTCCCTCCTTTTTTAAAAAGTGGGGTTACATTGGCTACCCTCCACTCCATAGGAACTGATCCAGAGTCAATGGAATGTTGGAAAATGACTGTCAACGCATCCACTATTTCCAAGGCCACCTCCTTAAGTACTCTGGGATGCAGTCCATCAGGCCCTGGGGATTTATCGGCCTTCAATCCCATCAATTTCCCCAACACAATTTCCCGGCTAATAAGGATTTCCCTCAGTTCCTCCTCCTTACTAGACCCCCCGACCCCTTTTATAACCGGAAGGTTGTTCGTGTCCTCCTTCGTGAATACCGAACCAAAGTACTTGTTCAATTGGTCCGCCATTTCCCCGTTATGACTTCCCCTGATTCTGACTGCAGAGGACCTACGTTTGTCTTTACTAACCTTTTTCTCTTTACATATCTATAGAAACTTTTGCAATCCGTCTTAATGTTCCCTGCAAGCTTCTTCTCATACTCCATTTTCCCTGCCCTAATCAAACCCTTTGTCCTCCTCTGCTGAGTTCTAAATTTCTCCCAGTCCCCAGGTTCGCTGCTATTTCTGGCCAATTTGTATGCCACTTCCTTGGCTTTAATACTATCCCTGATTTCCCTTGATAGCCACGGTTGAGCCACCTTCCCTTTTTTATTTTTATGCCAGACAGGAATGTACAATTGTTGTAGTTCATCCATGCGGTCTCTAAATGTCTGCCATTGCCCATCCACAGTCAACCCCTTAAGTATCATTCGCCAATCCATCCCAGCCAATTCACGCCTCATACCTTCAAAGTTAGCCTTCTTTAAGTTCTGGACCATGGTCTCTGAATTAACTGTTTCATTCTCCATCCCAATGCAGAATTCCACCATATTATGGTCACTCTTCCCCAAGGGGCCTCGCACAACAAGATTGCTAATTAATCCTCTCTCATTACATAACACCCAGTCTAAGATGGCCTCCCCCCTAGTTGGTTCCTCGACATATTGGTCTAAAAAACCATCCCTTATGCACTCCAGAAAATCCTCCTCCACCGTATTGCTTCCAGTTTGGTTAGCCCAATCTATGTGCATATTAAAGTCACCCATTATAACTGCTGCACCTTTATTGCACGCACCCCTAATTTCCTGTTTGATGCCCTCCCCAACATCACTACTACTGTTTGGAGGTCTGTACACAACTCCCACTAACGTTTTTTGCCCTTTGGTGTTCTGCAGCTCTACCCATATAGATTCCACATCATCCAAGCTAATGTCCTTCCTAACTATTGCCTTAATCTCCTCCTTAACCAGCAATGCTACCCCACCTCCTTTTCCTTTTATTCTATCCTTCCTGAATGTTGAATACCCCTGGATGTTGAGTTCCCAGCCCTGATCATCCTGGAGCCACGTCTCCGTAATCCCAATCACATCATATTTGTTAACATCTATTTGCACAGTTAATTCATCCACCTTATTGCGGATACTCCTTGCATTAAGACACAAAGCCTTTAGGCTTGTTTTTTTAACACCCTCTGTCCTTTTAGAATTTTGCTGTACAATGGCCCTTTTTGTTCTTTGCCTTGGGTTTCTCTGCCCTCCACTTTTCCTCATCTCCTTTCTGTCTTTTGTTTTTGCCTCATTTTTGTTTCCCTCTATCTCCCTGCATTGGTTCCCATCCCCCTGCCATATTAGTTTAACTCCTCCCCAACAGCACTAGCAAACACTCCCCCGAGGACATTGGTTCTGATTCTGCCCAGGTGCAGACCGTCCGGATTGTACTGGTCCCACCTCCCCCAAAACCGGTTCCAATGCCCCAGGAATTTGAATCCCTCCCTGCTGCACCATTGCTCAAGCCACGTATTCATCTGAGCTATCCTGTGATTCCTACTCTGACTAGCACGTGGCACTGGTAGCAATCCTGAGATTACTACTTTTGAGGTCCTACTTTTTAATTTAGCTCCTAGCTCCTTAAATTTGTTTTGTCGGACCTCATCCCTTTTTTTATCTATGTCGTTGGTACCAATGTGCACCACGACAACTGGCTGTTCTCCCCTCCCTTTTTAGAATGTCCTGCACCCGCTCCGAGACATCTTTGACCCTTGCACCAGGGAGGCAACATACCATCCTGGAGTCTCGGTTGCGGCCGCAGAAACGCCTATCTATTCCCCTCACAATTGAATACCCTATCACTATCGCTCTCCCACTCTTTTTCCTGCCCTCCTGTGCAACAGAGCCAGTCACGGTGCCATGAACTTGGCTGCTGCTGCCCTCCCCTGATGAGTCATCCCCCTCAACAGTAATCTAAACGGTGTATCTGTTTTGCAGGGGGATGACCGCAGGGGACCCCTGCACTACCTTCCTTGCACTGCTCTTCCTGCTGGTCTTCCATTCCCTATCTGGCTGTGGACCCTTCAAACTGCGATAAGACCAACTCGCTACACGTGCTACTCACGTCATTCTCAGCATCGTGGATGCTTCAGAGTGAATCCACCCTCAGCTCCAACTCCGCAATGCGGTCCGTCAGGAGCTGGAGGCGGATACACTTCCCGCAGATGTAGTCGTCAGGGACACTGGTGTCGTCCCTGAGTTCCCACATGGTACAGGAGGAGCATATCACGTGACCGAGCTCTCCTGCCATGACTTAACCCTTAAATACCCTTAAATTGGCAACAAAAATGTTAAAAGTTACTGACTGATATAAAAAAGAAAAAGAAAAACTACTCGCCAATCACTTACCCCCTTGGCTGTGACGTCGCCTTTTGATTTCTTTCTACTTCTTTTTGCTTTCTCTCCCAGCTGGAGCTGTACAAGCTCCGCCTCTCTCCCCGGACTGCCCGACTGCTGAGCCTTTATAGGCCGCTGCCTCTCACCGACTCCCGCCTCTCTCCCCGGACTGCCC